>NW_015151251.1:390631-402645 GCF_000732505.1 Cyprinodon variegatus | reverse complement strand
TTTTTTTTTTTTTTTTCCTCTTTCAGTCAAGAGGCAGTGATGACGGCGCGGCGGATGAAGCAATAATCGCGCGACACAACTAATCGATGATGAAATTCGTTGCCAACGCTTTTAAAATTCGATTTTTATCGATTTTATCGATTCGTTGTTGCAGCCCTAATCATATGTGAAGATGATCCATTGGTAGATCTAGAACTTTGCCCCCCAGACTCAGCTCCCTCTTCAACATGACATACAGCAACCACATCACTGACAACGCTGCATTGGAGGGGAGTCCACCATTCTCCAGTAGAGAACCATGGCCTCACTTTTGAAGGCATCTGATCCTGATCATCAGCCGCTTCACACTCGGCTGCAAACTGCCCCAGTGTATGTCGGAGGTCCTAGTTTGATGAGGCCAACAGGACAACATCATCTGCAAACAGCAGAGTTGATATCCTGAGGTTCCCAAATCAGACAACCTCCGGTCCCTGGCTGCGCCTAGAAATTCTGTCCATAAATGTAATGAACAGAACCAGTGACAAAGGGTAGCCCTGGCAGAGACCAACATGCACAGGGAATAGAGCTGACTTACTGCTGGCAATGCCAACCAAGCTCCTGCTTTGGTCATACAAAGAGCGGACAGCCCTTAACAGAGGGCCCCGGACCACATACCGCCTTCAGTTTGGGGTATCTAAAATGACATTCATCTTATCCTAAAGTTTCTGGATGTCTAAATTTAAATTCCATCCATATTCCTAGTGTTACCGGTAGGAGTTTTTATTATTTTAACCAGGAGGAAATATATTTAAGATATTAGGAATATATATTCAGTCCAGCTGATAAATGTCCCTCTTCTTTGCAGCTGTTGCGTTGTTGCTCTTTCTTTTAAGCCGGGAGTACACTGTGCGATTTTTTCAATCGTTACTCATAGCTACTGTAGTGTGAGTTAACAGCTCACGATGTACGTGCAGCACGAGGCTCTCATGCGATCTACCTTGTCACACTGCACCCTCTAAAAAGCACGTCAGACTCAGCTCTGCAGTGAGATGGAGCTGCTTTGACTCGTCTATCCGGAAGCCAAACAAATAGAAGGGGAATATGAAGCTCACTATAGTGAAACGTGTTGCCTTGGCAGTTTGTGCAATTTTGTGCTGAAAGTGCAAAAAAGAAAAGGCAACAATTTATTTGGACAAAGACATTGCTGACCAAACGTGGCTACTACGGTCTGTTAATATTACAGAATGAACTCTGTTACTCCTCTCCAGATAATCAAGGCTCAATGTTGTTCTTTTGGTTTTAAGAGCCATTTATTGTGGACACGTCTTAGCCCCAAAAGCCAAAAAATGCCATCAGAACTAAGAAGGGAAACAGAAACCCAAATTAGCGCCAAACAAATATAAAGGTTTACACAAATAAATACAAATAAAAAAAAGTCATACCTCATTGGCCGAACAAACTCCATAGGAATAAAGATCATTTACACAGCTTTTCTCACAAAAAACAGTCTTAAAGCTTTCTGGTGAAACTTTTTGAAAAACAGCTGCAAAAAAGAATTGTGTCAATCAATCTTTCCCATGGACAACAACGTGACATGCGGAACAAAATGATGGCAGCTACAAACTCAATTGCAATCAGTGCATCCCCTGCCACGCTTCTGTGTTTACATCAGAGAGGAAGAAGAAAAAGAAGAATCCTTTTTTTGCGCATGCCCATTGAGCGATTTGCCCAAGACCCTCAATCATCAACATTTTTGATTTTCTCCCAACCGATTCCTGATAGGGAGGTGGCCGTGAGAGGCTGATCGGCCCTCGTTACCCCCTGTACATTACACGATGCACGATCAGGCTGAAAGTCGGCACGATAGAAAGATTTGCGCACGACTGGAAAATCGCCCCGAAAATGGCACAGTGTATGCCCGGCTTTAAACACATTTTTTTTTATTTTGTTTAGCATTAATACCTGTAGTTCTGGTAGCATACTATAGGCTGCCTGTTGTCATGGTGACTCTTGAAATCGGGGCTCCTCGGATATAGACATTAATGAGCATGGGCTTTAATACATTGATTTAAAGGGATAGTTCGGTATTTTTGACATGAATCTGTATGGCTTCCCCATCACCAGTGTCATGCAATCACACTGACTTACCCCTGGCAGCGTCCTGTGAGCAGAGTTCTCGTCCAGTTTTGGTCAAGCCGAAAGTAGTCCGGCAGGTTTGCTAGACCCAGCGAAATAAAACGTTTCTCTTCCCAAAACATTATGTGTTCAAAAGAGTGATAGTTTTGCATCCCAAAAACGTTGTAGTGGAAAAAGTCACACGTCGTTATCACTTGGTCCTATTTTCTCTCTGTTCGTATCAGTGCGCGCCGTCATTCAGACAGCTAGGGCCTACTAACCTGACAACAGCCAGATGCATGTCTCCCTCCGCCCAGCTAGGAGCTAGGCGGAGGGAGACATGCATCTGGCTGTTGTTGAGCTCGCTGTCTGAATGACGGTAAGTCAGTGTGATTGCATGACACTGGTGATGGGGATGCCATACAGATTCATGTCAAAAATACCGAACTATCCCTTTAACTTGGACCTATTCAGAGTTGATTAAACGAGTCAATGATTTTACTCAGAGTTTGTTAAAACTGCATATTGAAACAAAACTAGGATATCATACGTTAAATCTATCACGTTTAAAAAAAAATTACAAAAACCTTTTTTTTTTCTGGAATTTGTTATTTGTTTTGTCTCTCTTGGAATGTGCAGCTTGGAAAAGGTGTGGCTCATGGTTCCTTTGCTTTCTCAAGTAATTGCTTTTAAGATACTGTGTTCCTAGGTTAAAAATGGAACCTGTAATACAAACATTTCCAAAACAAACTTGACCAGGAAAATAAATAAATATTTGAAACATGAGCTGCAAGTGCCTCATCCTACAGGGAGTATTTGGTAAGGTTCTGTGGAATCAAAACCATCAAAGAGCTTCAATAAAATGCAAAATGCTTTGAAGGGGCTCTGATAAGAGTTTTTATGAGGGACATGTTTCAACTAACTATCATAGTTTTCCCAGAGACATGCATGTCTGTACAAAACATGTAATAAATGCTGTGGTTGACTAGATTACAGTTCTCTCTTACTTTCTTCATTTGACAACACACATTTAGAATTGCTGAAACCCTGACCTCTTTTATGTTTTGAAAAACGTAACTGACAGACAGACAATATAGTAACAGAGGAATGTACGAAAAAAAGTGTGATTAACTCCTAGGGAAATATGTAGGAGCAGCACCATGTTAATCTCCTCCTACTTGCAGCTGTGAGAAAGGATTGGGTTAAACTTGTGTCCATATATAGTAGCTTCAACACAGCAGAAGACACTGCATCTTCACCAGGTAACCTTTTGTCACCTTTTGATTAAAAGAGGTGAGATTTAGGGAAAGGTAGTCTCATTGAAACATTTTGTCTTTATTTTCTGTCAAATATTTAGAGTGTGAGGTTTTTATAAAACATTTGCCTACCAAATTTAGATCTCTTTGATTGCATCTGTAGGTTTATTTGACTGTTGCTGAATCTTGTACACTTGGCTTTTCATTCCTTTTCAGACTCTATTGACAGCCAAACAATGGCAGGTAAGCGCTTTCTTTTCCAATGACTTCAATTGTTAAGATGATTTACCTCATTGCTGTTCTTGTTTTCAACACCAGTGAAACCCATTTCCTCTGTTTATGACTTTTATTCAGATGAAGCCTACCGGAAGGAGTTTCTGGAAGCCCATAACAAATACAGGGAAATGCATAATGCTCCCCCACTGAAATATAATGACGAATTGAATAAAAAGGCACAGGAATGGGCTAACTACTTACTTCAAAAACGCAAATTTGAACATAGTCGAACTGATGATGGAGAAAATATATTCTACTTCTACAGCGATCCACCCCGTAAACAAACAGGTGCATCATATTTTTTTGTTTTTTTCTGGATTTGATTTGAAAGTAACACCTCATATTCATACAGATGTATGATAAAAGGCCAAATAAACCTGGTGTTCTGTTCTGATTTTTTTTTTACATTGCATTTTCCTAATCCGTTTCAGGAAAAGAAGCTGTAGAAAATTGGTACAGTGAAATCCGAGATTATAACTTCAAGAAACCTGGGTTCGACAGTAAAACTGGTAAAAGAAAATGCATTCAACAACTGCTATTCTATCATAAACATATATCTATTTAAAATGTATGTATGATAACGATTTGGACAACACCTTCCTCCCAAATACCTTTGTTTTCCAAATCCAAGAGAGAGAGAGAGAGTGAATGACATGCTGCTTTGCATTTTAGATTTTGTCACATTGTATGAAAGAGCTCAAGATTTTTACAATTTTTCTTTGTTTAAGAAATAGTTCTGTAAAAAATTACTATTCTGTTAGAAGAGAAATGTCAATACTGGTATTAATGAAAAGATTCTGAAAATGACCAAATGAAAATAGCAAGTGATAGTCTTTTTATAGGACTGGCTCACTCACTTTTTTTTTTTTTTATCCTGTAGGACATTTTACTCAGTTGGTGTGGAAAGACTCCAAAGAGCTTGGTGTGGGCTTTGCCGCTAGGGGTCCAGAAGTCTATGTGGTTGCACAATACCGTCCTGCTGGGAACGTCCGAGATTACTTTGAGACCTGCGTCTTGCCTAAGAAGTAGCTGATACCTCCCATGTGACTTCTGTTCTGTAATGTTCTGTTCTGAATTTCTGTTCTGTAAAACAGGAGAGAATTTGGTACAACTGTTCAAACTGCAGAGACAAGGAAATATGTATCAATAGTTTTACAGTTCTATGTTTTTGTGAGAGGGAATGTAGACCCGTAATCTGTTCTTGCATTTGTATCCACTTTTATTTTCTCTCAAAGATACCATCATACAGTCTTAAAAATGTAGGCAGTAAGAAACAACAAACTGGAGCAACTGAACAGGGAAACATTGATTAGAAGCAACAAGGAGTCTTTTTCTACAGACACCAAGAAGAATGAAATAATTCATAGCTACATAGATATTAACTCATTACACATGGTTTGATTGAAACATCATTTTGCAGAAATTACAAGGGGAGAAGGGGTATCTTTTTAACTGTATTATTCTGAATTGTCAAATAACTATTCTGGGGAAAAGGTCAAAAGCTTCAAATAAAAGACAACTGCATTAAAAATGTCAGAAATTTAATTTTGAGAGAATTACCGTGTATTACATATTATTATTATTATTATTGTTATTATTATTATTTTGCTTTTCTTCTAAATCAAATCAGGTATTAGAGTTGTTTGAGATGATGTTACTTATTAATAAGTTAAATTACAATGTGCATTATCATGACTGAATAGCTCTTAATTGTGATACCTGAAAGAAAAACAAGGGAAAAAATACATACTGTACAATCCATGTAACTAATCACAGGACATTTGACCTTTAATGAAAAAATAGCTGAAGAAATTATAAATAAAAGGTTGAGTTCAAAGAAGAAGTGTGATAGAAAAATATGCTGAACAACAAGAATGAACAGTAGAACTGCAATGTATTAACCCATTCTAAGGTTATGGGGAGGTTTACAAGGCATGGACAGCAGCTGTAGTCCAGGCAGCAGTTTGTAAGGGAAAGCAAGGGTGTACGAGCGGTACTCTACTGGTAACCCTAGAACAAGGGGAAGATTTATTAACATGAACAAACTGAAACTGGTCAGATATATATGATTTAAACCAGTCTATTGCTGTTCCTTAAATTCCTAAAAAAAATGGGTGGGATGGATAGTTCAACAGAGCCATGGCTCTGGGTGAGTTTGGCAACTGTATTAAAAAGATATCTAGGATTATTCTCATTCTTCTCTATTAATGAGGAAAAAACTGCTGCTCCTTACGAAGGGCCTTCTTACAGCAGTAAAAAAAATTTCCAGACAAGGTAGGATTTCCGGAGGCATGTAGAACGCCATTTTCTCTCCAGTATCCTAGCATTTTGCTTCAGAGTGTGCAGGTCTGCATTTAACCTGTGAGCCAAATTTCTTTTTTTAAAGCTTTTCTTTTCCAAAAGGACTGCGTTGTCTAATGCTGCGTTCACACCGGGGGCAGCTGGCGCGACAGAAGCAGCGAGTTTACATGCAAAGTCAATGGTTGACGCGCGTCAAGGCGCAGCAAAAGGTCCCGCGGCGCGTTTCGAGCAGCAAGCGCAGCGCGTCTGAGCAGCTGAAGCAGCGCGTCGGGCGCGTTTTGGCATCTGACGCGCGTGACGCGCCGCAAACGCGCTGCTGCTCGAGATGGAAAAATTGAATTTTTGCTGCTCGACGCGCCGCGTCAACCAATCAGAGAAGCTGATCTGGGAGCTGGCTGGGAGAGAGACACAGCGCTGATGACACAGACCGCTCTGATTACTCCTCTTAAACAGTTTATTAACGCATAATTAACTTAAAATATATACATCTGCCGGCAGAATATGTTGGCTTTTATTATTCTGGTGCCTGCAGATCGGATTATTTAGATGAAGAACACCTACCAGCTGCCGCGGTGAACCGCGAGGAGGCGACCCGTCCAGAGGCTACTGTTGAAGGGCTTCCTTCTGTCGGCGCACCGCCGGTATGTGGGGGTCTGAGCGGCTCCGACAGAAATAACATTGGGAGGCAGGATTGTAATCTGGATGAACTGACTGCACTGATTAAGTTTTCAGGTGTATTTTCTCACTTAAAAACATATTAAAACTACTTTATTCCCACTGATCACAGCAAATATAGCTGCAAGGCAGAGAAAGGATAGTGAAGCTCCGCCCAACGCGCGTCAGAGCCACTTTTGCACCACGAAGCAAGAGCAGCAAAGCTGCTTCAGCCGCGCGTCAGAACTCACTGGTACAAGCAGCAAAAATGAAGCAGCAGACGCGATTTTGCTGCCTTTGCAGCGTCCGGTCTGAACGTAGCATAAGGCAGTACACAGAGAACCATCAACATAATAATCAACAAAAGAAGGGAAATAAGCTAAACCTCTGTTGTCCCTTTGCAGCACTGCTCAGCCACACAGAGGAGAGACAAAAAAAAAGAAAGTGAAACAGATTCTTTAAAATGTATAACTGCACTATCTGATAATGATCTACTTAAGTCAAACCTTATTTTGGGGGAGGAGAAACCTTGTAAAGTAATCCTGAAGGTTCTAAAAAAAAAAAAGTGGTCAGGACAGGGTTGTGACAAAATACTGTTAAATCTTCACATTCAATGCCATATGTCAGCACAAGGTCCAAAGTATTAAGATGAGAATGAGTGGGCTATTCACGTTTTAAACAAAGGCAATAGAATCTAAGATTAAAGGCTACACTTTTGTAGACTTAGACTGAGACAACTTTTATTGTCTAATTTCGTTTTGTAGAGCTCTCAGGACATTTCTTGGAGTGTTGCAAATTTCAAATCAAATTTAAACAGTGTGGGAGAAAAAAACATAATGCAAAAAAGATGCATTGATATGGAAGTTCAGAGCATTAAATACATATGGTACAATTATGCAGTGTTTTGGATGCAGAACCTCTGATATGATTTTTCAACAGTTCAGCTGACTGATGGCGGTGGGGAAGAAGCTGTTTAGTAAATTGCTGGACCTGCGTTGGATGCTTTGAAGCCTCTTCCCAGAGGGCAGCAGGGAGAATGGTGGGGGTGTGGGGTCATTGATGATGTTACGCGCTCGGGACATGCAGTGCTGAGATGAAATGTCATTTATGGAGGGAAGAGGAGCCCTGATGATCTTTTCTGCTGTTCTTCACTACTCTTCTCACTACTTCTCTCATCTTGGCTGATCAGAACGCTCTCTATGGTGCTTCTGTAGAAGGTGAGGTTGTCTGTGATGTGCACCCCTAGGAATTTGGTGCTGCTTACCACCTCTACTGCTGAGCTGTTGATGAGCAGTGGAGCGTGGTTAGGCTGGTTCTTCCAGAAGTGGACGATGATCTACTTTGCTTTCTCAACATTCACTCTAAAAACTCATCTAGAAAATCAGAGTAAGTACCTGGTGGACAATACAAAGTAACCAAAGAAGAGGTTTTGTGGCTTTGAAATTTGGATGAGGAAACTAAGGGTTAAATGTTCAAAAGAGTTGTAATTATTAACCACCTTTGGAGTAATCAGTAAGCCAGACTGGAAGGTTGTTGCTACTCGCCCATAATTTCTGGGTATGTGAAAATTGAAATAACTAGAAGAAGTTGCCTCATTTATGCTCACATAATCCTCCTCAAGTTTCTGTAAGGCAACATAAATCAATGTGATTTTCACAAATCAAGACGTTAACTAGCAGACTTTTTCAAGAAGGACATCTTATTTTAAATAAACCACATTTAATCATTTTCACTTTTTCCCCAATTGGATTTGTTTTTACTATTATCAGATTATCATGATTTACTGCTTTGGGATTCTCTTCTAATTGATTTGTTTTGGCTGTGGGCAACACACTGTCTGGAGTAATTGTTGGTAACAGTAGAAGCTGCCGAAAGGTGTCTTAAACTACGACTCTGCTTCCTGGTCTGCACCCTGGCTTGTCAGTGTTTTGGAGGAAAAATACATTTGGCAAGATTCCTAGAAGGAAGAGCTGTGGCATCCAAAGTGGGAAGGATGCCGTCTCTATTAATGTAGCCCATGTTGTTTTCAGGACACCACCTAGACAACCAGCGGTTGAATGACGACATGCGGCTAAACCTGCTGTCACTGGTCAGATCAGGGAGGGGACCAGACAAAATTACGGAGTCATTTTTTTGGCAAACTTACACTGAAGCAACACTAATTTTAGTGATGAAGAAATAAAGAAGTTCAACACGTTAAAATGACAAAAAAAATATATAAGCTATGCAGATGCGGTGAAGAGAGTTCAAGAACAAAGATCAGGAGAAATGAATCAAGCACAGAATCAGGTTAAAAGCAAAACAAAGGAGAAAGAGAATATAACTTCCCTCTGACACATGAGAATCTCATTTTATTCATAATGTATGTCCTTAACTGTGCAGACCAGGCCAAGCATGCAAGCAAGATGATAATGAGAATCATTGCGAGAGGAGCTAAAACTGTTTTTGGGACCCAAAAAAGTCAGTAAGGAAAACACAGTTACAAGGTTTGAAATGGATGGAAGAACAGGAGCATCTAGTTATTAGTTCAGGTGTTAATAATACAAACTAACTTGAGATGTTTTGTAGCAAATGAAAGTGATTTAATTAATATATGAATTAGAAAATTAAACAATTTTGATAGATAAAAGGTACATCAAGAGAATTTTATTTATTCAAATAAGAATAAAACATAAACATTTAGGATACTGTTAATAATAAATACTATTTAAATTAGATAAAGATAGAGGATATTTAATTATTATATTTAGGATATAACAGTATAGCAAGTAAATATATTAGCTAGAATAGCTACTGTCATTTTGTTCCACACAGGTGGTGGTGAGCATATGCAAGTTATTTGCCAACCGCCATTTAACCTCACAAAGAAGAAGAAACTGTAATCCAGGCTTGAAAACCCATCATCAGACCCAAACTCTTAGAAAGGAGCTAACTGTCACAGTTCTTGAGCTCTATTCAACTCTGTGTGTGAGAGTATCCATCTCTGCTTCTTTTTCTCTGGCTGCTTCTGTCTAATTGAACCCCAGTCGGTCTCAACAGTTAGCCGCTCACACTGAGCCTGGTTCTGCAGGAGATTTCTTTCTGTTAAAAGGAAGCTTGCAAGAAAAAGTTGCTCAAGAGACCAATAAATTGTAGACTGCAAGTCACAAAAATTATTTGTGGCTAAGTTGTACTAATCATTTGGATTATTTTGCTGCATTCATATTTGCTTCTGATTGTTTAACTTGAATCCATTGTTCTCAGATCTAAATTATTCATTGGCCATTATCCAAATTAAGCAAATTTACAGAAACATGTACCTCTCAGTATAATGATTATTTTCAACAGTTTCCTTTTGAGGGTTTACATAACTGAAATAAAATTTTATTGTAAATGTGTAATTCATCCTTGTTGTAAAAGCTGCATTGAAACCTGAAACTATATTACACCAGTCAAGATTGCTTTATTTTGTCTCCTAAAACTTTCTTTGAGGAGAAGGAAATTATTGAATGTTGTTCTGATTAAGGAATTTGAGCTACCAACATCACCAAAACACCTACAGTTTGTAATTTGGTAACATAAAAGTTGATGCCATCTGATGTCATAATTTCTCTTTAGCAGTAATATCACATAAATGGCTTATTGAACAGTGACAGTTCTAAGCTGATGCAAATGTAGTCCTTCCTATGCTCTATCAACAAATACTCTTTTTGAAAAGAAAAAGAAAAAGAAATTCAAAAATGTACCACAAGGTGGCATCCTAGTATTACCATGTTAAAGTGCAAATAACTGTACTGTATGGTTTCTCTCGTTCAACATTGGTCCCATTTTTTTTGTTTTTTGTTTGTTTGTTTGTTTGTTTTTTGCATCTTAAATAAAGCTGAAAGGTTGTCTGCTTTTATTCAGAGATAGACAGCTCTGACGGACAGATAAGGGTATAAGAAATTCAGCAGACTGGATTACAGTTTTTGTCATGTATGCACATAGTACAATATTTAAAGAAAACTCTTAAGCTGCAAATATAATACATTCCTTTAGGTGATTTGTTGAATTTTAATCCAGTGGTGATTTGGGATCAAAATCTGTGAAATTGCCAAAATGAACGTCAAAGTAAAATAAAAAACTGAATTAAAGCTGCGACCTGTGTTGCAACACCCCAATATTTCAGCATCACTCAAGCTTATGCTGTGAGATAATGTATGATAACTTTTAACCCACCATGCTTTAATTGCATTTTAATCAAATCTAAAGTTTATAGCTCAAAATCTCTAAGAGTTCAATGTTGACAACATCTCAATAAGGATGTTTTTGCCCAAAATGGACGACATCCTGCTGATTTTAGGACATTCCTCTTAGACATGTTTACCTTTAAATGGCAAAGCTGTGGTATAAAAAACAGGTCCAAACTATGTAAGGTGTTGGAGCAAAAAAAAAAAAAAAGAATAAATGTTCTGTGACCAAAATACAGGCTTAAGATAAAGGGAACTGGACAATCAGATTTTCTGAAAAAATTTGGACATCTATTCAGTAGTCTTTCCTAAAACCAGAATATCCTCCAACTGTTCAGTATTGGCATTTCTCTTTTGACAAAGATCTTTTTCTTCACCCGTTTCAAACAATCCAACCGGAGGAAACCATTGTAGTTGTCAAAGTGCCCTTGGGTTGCAGTTGTATTGTTGCATCTTATTGGTGGTTTGATCACGGGAGTCAGAGCTGTCATTGCACTCGGCATTACACAACGATGCTCGGCTTTGAGTTTAGTGTTTTGTCTTTAGGATGGTCAAATCTTTGTCATCTATGTCACTGTTTTGTTTTTTTCCCCCTGTGTTAGACACAATGTTGTCATTACTGCTAATTGTTTTGGTTGTTTAAAAAGCTCACAGTTTGGGCAACGACACACTTTACCTTTTTTTCTGACATGGCTGTGTTCTTTTTGTTTCACCTCTGTAGGGGTTTGGAATGTTTTCTGGCTAATAACTCTGAGATAACTGACAGATTGTGTTGCAGTGGGTGATGTGAAATGAATTCAAGCAATTGATCTGCCTGTGTAGGTTTCAGGTAAACCTTATTACTGAGTCTCCCATCATTCTCCATGAGCACACCACAGTCTAAAAAGGGGAGAACAGTGTTCTTTTAATCCTCTTTAGTAAACATGATGTTTCTGTTAAGGAGTAGACACACTGTAGTTGATGAATGTCTCAATGTCTTTGATGTGGATTTGATCCTAGTGCCTTTCACATAAGGAAACTAGTGAGTCTGGTGTTATACCTTTGCAAGTACTACTGGGTATTCTGCTTTCCACATCTTTTCCTGGGGATAGGGTTGGTGAAGTTCAGAGAAGATCACCTTGAAACCCTGAAAACCCCTGAAACCCTGGCTTTTCTAGAAGGTACTTGACTTACTCCTTTAACTATAAATGTATGCATTGGTTCTAAAAAAAAAAAAAAGCTCTCT
>NW_015151251.1:383387-389570 GCF_000732505.1 Cyprinodon variegatus | reverse complement strand
ATTCCAGTTTGCGAGCGCAAATTACTGCACGCAAAATTGGATCTTGATAAATCCGGCCCTATGCCTCCACCTTTGGCCGCTGGGGCTCAGAATATTGCTTTTTTTGTTCTAACTCCATTCACTGTGGAAAGATAAAGGATTTATGCTTTAGCTGCTGCTTTGTCTCCAGTCCATTCTTTTCTGTTTGATAACTGGAAAGGATAACCTGAGACAACAAACCTGAGGTGGGTTTGATCCCTAGTACGTTGTGGGTTATTTTTATTGCAGACACTCCCAGTAGGATTGTTAGGATCAAAAGGCATCATAACTTCTTTATGGTGGTAATTATTGTTTTTTTTTCTTTTTATCTTTTGTATTCTTTTCACTTTTAAGGCTGTTCTGTCGCTTCAGCAATGGAAAAGGCTACATGAACATCAATGTCTACAATGCTTTTATGATTCGTGTTAGATCTCAGAGCTGCTTTTTGAGACAATCAGTCCTTGTCTCTTTGAAATGGTATTGGTATTAATGGAGCAGAACTAGTTTAGTAAGTAAATAATAGTGAGTAAGGGATCCTTTGCAGAAGTATTTCTACCCCCAATATACTTTTCTCCCTTTGAACTTACTTCCAGGCTGCAATATTCTAATTCTATCAGGAGGTCCAGCAAATGTAGTTAAAATCCTGAAGCTAATCCAAAATGTGGCCAAAAAAAGCTCTATGTTAAATTAAGAATGATCATATTTTTTCCCAATATCAGCTTTTGTTCATTGGCTCCCTATCAAAGCTAGTGTATAGGTTTAAATTCTTCTTCTCAAAATTGTCTTTAGGTATGAGTGGGAGTGATGTCTGTACTCTGGGATGGATTCAAAATCAGTTCAGGAAGTACCCTACCTCTTGACCAACGGATGCTGTCTCTAGACAAGTAAGTAAAGCTGACTGACTGCAGCAATTAAGATGTTGGCAGCTTGAGGCCTGAGGCAAGTAAATTCAATTCAATTCAGTTTATTTATATAGCACCAATTCACAACACATGTCATTTCAAAGCAATTTACAGAGTTAATTCAAACAGATCATACAGTCAAATTAATTCAAAGCTTTCTATCTAAAGAAAACTAGCTGATTGCATCGACTCATTGATTCGAAGGCAATCCCTCACACCAAACATGCTTATAGCGACAGTGGAGAGGACAAACTCCTATTTAACAGGAATAAATCTCCAGCAGAACCAGTCTCAGTGTGAGCGGCCATCTGCTGAGGGCGATTGGGGTTCAAGGAGACAGAAGCAGAGATACAGAAAGAAGAGATACAAAGGAGCTTATCAATCAGCTCAACAGGCAGCCCCGTCCAGGAAACACACAACCAGTTAGAAAAGCTCTGAGCCCGCTCCCACATCAGATGATGAAGTGAGCACATCCAGCCAGTCACCGTGAGGGAAACAGGACTACACTGAAAAATAAGCCAAGATCAAAACATCTATAAACACAGGTGTTGATGGGAGCAGCAGAGCTGATATTTCTCTCAAGGATGATATAACAGCCAAAGGGGAACCGGGCAGATGAAGCTACTATGAGAAAAAGAAGAGACAGCATAACATTAGAGATTAAACATATCAAATTCTGCAGAGTAAGAGAATAGAGACAGAATGAAGCAGAATGATGAAATAGGGGTCCTCCAGCATTCTAAGCCTATAGCAGCATAACTATAGAGATAGAACTTGATAACCTGAGCCACTCTAACTATAAGCTTTATCAAAAAGGAAGGTTTTAAGCCTATCCTTAAAAGTAGACAGGGTGTCTGCCTCACAGACTAAAACTGGCATCATACACGTGCCACTTTGTTTTTAAAAGATATAAATATAAAAAATATAACCATGGATGTCTGGGGGACAGTGATTGGCCTACATGTTATGAATGCTAGCATACCATAAATGATAAATTATGAACAGTTTAGTTTGTGCCTTCAAGTAGTTTGCCCATAGGAAGACGTTACTTGGATATACACTCCTGATCAAAATCTTAAGACCAGTCAAAAAATTGCAAGAATTAGCATTTTGCACTGTTGGATCTAAAGCAGGTTCTAAGTAGAGCTTCACAATGTTAAAAGAAGAAATCAGCGTAAGAGACAAAAACTTTTGAGCGAGGAATTAATTGAAAACTGCATTTACACTCAAACATGATTTTTTTCAGCTCATCAAAAGTTTAAGACCATAGCTAAAAAAAAACAAAAAAACCCCAAAACAGAAATTAAAGTGTCAAAAAAAAGTACTCAGTAATGAGTAGCTTCACCATTCTTGTTGATTGCTTCAAACAATCGTTTAGGCATGCTTGATGCCAGTGTTTCCAGTAGGCTAGTGGGAACGTTGCTCCAAGTGTTGAAGATGGCTTAACGAAGGGCATTCACTGTCTGAACTGATGTCCATTTTTGGAAACTTCCCTTGCCATCCATCCCCAAATGTTCTCAATTGGGTTTAGATCCGGGGAACATGCAGGATGGTCCAAAAGAGTGATGTTATTCTCTTGGAAGAATTTTTTTGTCAGGCGGGCATTGTGAACTGCAGCATTCTCCTGTTGAAAAACCCAATCATTACCACACAGACGAGGGCCCTCAGTCATGAGGGATGCCCGCTGCAACATCTCCACATAGCCAGCTGCTGTTTGATGCCCCTGCACAACCTGAAGCTCCATTGTTCCATTGAAGGAAAATGCACCCCAAATCATGATTGTGCCCCTACCACTGTGCCGTGTAGAAAACATCTCAGGTGGGATCTCCTTGTCATGCCAGTAACGTTGGAAGCCATCAGGACCATCAAGGTTAAATTTTTTCTCATCAGTGAAGACAACTTTCTTCCACCTTTCAATGTCCCATGTTTGGTGCACCCTTGCAAAGTCAAAACGGGCAATTTTGTGGCGTTGAAGAAGACCTGGCCTTTGAAGACGTTTTTTGTTTCTGAAGCCCTTCTCTCGCAGATGCCATCTGATGGTTATTTGGCTGCAGTCAGCACCAGTAATAGCCTTAATTTGGGTAGAGGATCGTCCTGTGTCTTGACAGCCAATCGGATCCTGCGGCTCAGAGCTGGTGAAATTTATTTGGGTCCACCACTTGACTTTTTTGTTCCATAACCCTCAGGATCATTTAAAAAATGCAAAATGAGTGTCTTACCGCGTCCAACCTCAGCAGCGATCGCACGTTGTGAGAGGCCTTGCTTATGCAGCTCAACAATCCTACCACATTCAAAGTCAGTGAGCTTTTTTGATTTGCCATCAGGAGGTCTTGATAGTGTAAAGACTTGACAGAAAATGACATGGAATCCAGATTTTTGCACAGCTTTTGACTTTTAAAGACTATTCTTAAACTTTTGATCAGCTGAAAAAATAGTGGTAAAGTGTAAATTCAGTTTTCAGAAAATTCCCTGCTCAAAAGTTCTTGTCTCTTGCACTGATTTTTTCCTTTAACATTGTGAAGCTCTACTTGAACCTTCTTAAGATCCAATAGTGCAAAATGCAAATTCTTGCAGTTTTTTAACTCGTCTTAAGATTTTGATCAGGAGTGTAACCTCACAGAATATCTTCAGAACAGTTCCAAATGACACAAAATTCAGATGGGTGAGTAGAACATGATGTAATAACAGAAGGGCCCAATGTATAAACAAAAAGGCATTTCCCTTTAATACGGATGATTTTGGCATACAGCTCATGAAAACCCAAAAATCCTATCGCACAAAATTTGCGTATTTATTCTCACCAATACAAGAAAAGTCTTCAAATAATTATGTACAGTTAGGCACTCAATAGTTGTTCGGGAATCCTTTGGCAGAAATGACTGCCTCAATGCGGCGTGGTATAGAGGCAATGAGCCTCTTGCACTGCTGAGGATGGAAGCACAGGATGCTTCGATAGCACCCTTTAGTTCATCCAGAATGTTGGGTCTTGTGTCTCTGAACTTTCTCTTCACAATATCCCACAGATTATCTATGGGGTTCAGGTCAGGAGATTTGGCAGGCCAGTTGAGCACAGTGGTCAGTAAACCATTTACCAGTAGTTTTGGCACGTGAACCTAAAAGCATCAGCAGGTTTATTTGGCTCCACAGCATTCATTCTCCATCAACCACACAATCTCTGGCTTAAATATACACAGCTGATGGACTAAACCATTTACATGAAAATTAACTCTTCACTTCCATCTAAAAACACACATTTAAATCAAATATCTACACATACACACGCACACACACACACACATATACACATACACTTAAGGTTATTTTTTTATAAACATTTTCTGATTTAACTTGCACCCAAACACTATAGAAATCCCACAAACTATGTCAACAACTCCCCTTATATTTTCCATGGCCTCTCCCAGAACCTATAAATGGTGTCTGGACCCCTGGGGAAGCATTTGTCCAAACACCCTGGAGAGGACACAGAAAAGACACGTAAGTCACTTTCCTAGCACCAAAACACTTCTTTTGCACTCACTTCAAACAGGCTTTACACTAACATTTGCTGAAGTTTCTAAACAGTAATCCTTGCTTACTCTAAACATCAATTCTCTTTTCCACAGACAACCACCCCAATTGCTAATGGAAAGCAGCTGTGGAGAGCCTGGAACAAAAGGCTACATGCTAACTATTAAAATACACAATAAATATTTAATAAATATTTTAAAAACCTCATGTGCAAACTGTTCTTTAGGTGCAAATCTATGCTTAAAGTGCAGTGCTAAATAAAGTGTCCTAGTGCTAAGCAAGCTGATTTTTAATCAAGTGCAAAGGCCCCTTTAACTGCTACAAGCTATTTACATAAAAAGCTATGTTCATAAAAATGGTCCCAGTAATGAAGACCTCTTCATTACAAGTACACATCCCTGTAACAGGGGTAAATTAATCACATCTACAATAGAGACTGAGATCAAAGGGAATACTTACTTAAATAACCTGGTTGGATCCGGATCTAACATACAATGTGAAGGCTTAGAGGAAGACAATAGTTTTGCTAACTCTGAAAGTTCTACTGTATCAAAGAAGTCTAGACCTGGTTCAGATTATATGGCTTTCTCATATGCTACCTCACCTTCAAGACATAAACCAACCATAGTTAGGTCTGGTTATCTTAATTTTTATAAAATCTTATTTATAAAAAATCCCAGAGAATCATTACTGCTTAGAGCAGGTGGGGTGGACGGTTCAACAGAACTATGGCTCTGGGTGATTTTGTCAACTGTGTCAAAAGATATCTATGATTATTATTATCGCCTATTAATTAGGAAAAATATGCTGCTCTTGCTTTACAAAGGGTCTCCTTTTACAGCAGCACTATTTCTCCAGTCTACGTAGGATTTCCTTAGGCATGTAGAGTGCAATTTTCCCAGCGTTTTGCTTCAGAGTGCACAGCTCTGCATTAAACCAGAGAGTCAGCTTTCTATTTTTAAAGCTTTTCTTTTTCTAAGGGGCTGCGTTGTCTAAGGCAGTACACAGAGAACTAGCAACCCCATCAACAAAATCAACCCGTGAAGGGGAATAAACTAAGCTTTTGCCCTCTGTAGCACTGCTCACTGACACTAATTATTTAAAAGTGGTCAGAGAGGACAGGGTTTTGAAGAAATACTGTTATTTTTTCAAATTCAATGCCAAATGTCAGCACAAGGTTCTAAGTATGAAGATGAGAATGTGTGGGACAATTCACATTTTAAACAAAGCCAATAGCGTCTAAGATAGCATTAAATGCTGCACTTAAGCTATTGCCTTCAATGTCAGCATGGATGTTAAAATCCCCTATTATGATTTCCCTGTCAGTATTCAAAATCCAAATCATATAGGAACTTTAAAAACTCATCTAGAAAATCAGAGTAAGTACTTGGTGGACGATACAAAGAAACCAAAGGAAGAGGTTTTGTGGATTTGCAATTTGGATGAGGGAAACTAAGGGATAAATGTTCAAAAGAGTTGTAATTATTAACTGCTTTTGTAAGGCAGACTGAAAGATTGTTGGTACTCCTCCTCACCCAGAATTTCTGGGTATGTGAAAATTTAAATAACAGACTAATAAAAAAAAATAGAAGGAAATAGGAGTTGCCTCATTTATGCTCACATAATCCCTTTGCTGCAGCCAAGTATCTGTAAAGCAATATAAATGTGATTATCACAAATCAGGTCTTCTTCTATTTTTTTAATGGCGGTTGGCAAGGGCGTGCATACATAGACA
>NW_015151251.1:378071-382340 GCF_000732505.1 Cyprinodon variegatus | reverse complement strand
AAGAAGAGAGATGAGCAAGCATACTGTTCTGTTGGTGGTGTGACTTTTTTCCATTGAAAACTCACGTTTAGAGAATGTTACAAATAAAAGTCAAATTTCATTCAACATGCGTGTATTTTTTTTTTTTTATAAATACCGGTAAGTGTTCCACGTGCGCTAAAAAGTGCCCTCCCCCCCCTCCTGAGCACCTGCCCCATAAAATGTCTGTGCACGCCTCTGGCGGTTGGCAAACAATTTATAGGTGCATTACCGCCACCTTCCAGAATGGAGTATGGATCAGACAATCTATTATATTCTCCCTAAAATACCCGTTCTTCTTAGAAAACTGAAAATACTAATATTCCTAACTCTCAACGCAACATCTCTCTTTCCTGAGTATATTTATTACATTCTAAAAAAATTTGTTGGACAGTTTTTAATTTCCCACAAATACAACACCCTGTATTATGCTTATTCATTATTTTAAGAGTACTATTTAATCCTGTATGTCCGAATCTTATCCTAGATACAGGTATATGTTTTTTTTTTATTCTATTACATTTCCTTAATTCTCCAACCTTTTTTTGAATACTATAATAAAATCTAGCATTCCCTCCTTTATCCCACTGTTTTTGCCATTTCTTCTTGAAATACATTTTAATAATACTCTTTAACTCATTGTCACTTATGTTAATGTTTAAATCAACATCCTTTTTTACAGCACTCTTAGCAAAACTATCAGCTAACTCATTAGCTGTAACACCCATGTGAGCAGGAATCCAGACTAATCTAACAACAGAACCATTTCTAATCCTAAAAATTAAGTAAAAAAATATCCAATATAATATCTTGCCTTGATTCAGAATTAAATTCTAGAATACACTTTAATGCACTACTTGAATCTGAACAAATTAAAACCTCCCTGTCTTTTGTTTCCTCAATCCATTGTAAAGTCATTAAGATAGCCATTAATTCACCTGTATACACTGCCAATTTATCTGTTATTCTTTTATTCCTCATAATATTTAAATATGGGATTACAAATGCTATACCTACTTTTTCATTTAATGTTTTAGAAGCATCTGTATAAATTTGTATATACTCTGAATATTCTTTTTTAATATAACTTTCCACCTCCTGTTTTTCTAACTGTCTCCCTTTTCTCAATAAGTTTAAATCAACATCAGCCTGTCCAAAGATCCATGATGGAATAGCAGGAATAACAACCACAGGACTGATTACAAAGTTATCTATTCCTACATTTTTTACTTTATTTATAATTGTCCATCCAAAACTTTTTTCTTTTCTTTTTCTTGACATGGTTGCAGTGTAACATACGGAGGATGAATTTCATTATGTCCTTTAATATTTACCCAGTAATTTATGGCTAGTTGTTCTCTCCTGAGCTCCAGTGGCATCTCACCCATCTCCACTTGTAGACCAGAAACCGGGGTAGTTTTCATCGCTCCACAACAAAGTCTTAATGCCTGATATTGTATTCTATCTATTTTCTTTAATAAACTACTTGAAGCTGAACTGTATACTATACAACCGTAATCAAAAATTGATCTAATTAGTCCAATATATACTGTCTTTAATGCTTTCCTATCTGCTCCCCAATCTTTTCCTCTCAAACATCTCATTATATTTAAAATTCTTTGAACTATTACTTTTTTCAACTATTTTATCTATATGTATTTTCCATGTAAGTTTTTTATCAAACCAGATACCTAAATATTTAATTTGATCCATCCTTTCTTTAACATCCCCATATAATTTGAGATTTACATTATTGTTTAATTTCCTATTTGTAAAAGCAACACATTTAGATTTAGATGTTGAGAACCTAAAACCCCAATCTAAAGCCCAAGCTTCTACATTCTGTAATGCTTCTTGTAGTTTCCTATTTACAAACTCTATATTTTTCCCCCTCTTCCAAATAATACCATCATCTGCAAACAATGAGACACCAAAGGATTTATCTATACTACTAAAAATATCATTAATCATTATACTAAATAGAATAGGACTTATTATACTACCTTGGGGAGTACCATTTTCAACTTGATATTTTGAACTTATTTCCCCATCTATTTTTACTCTAATAAATCTTTCAGTTAAAAAAACTTTTTATCCATCAATATATTTTACCTCTTAAACCTATTTGTTTTATTTTAATCAATAGCCCTTCTTTCCATAACATATCATAAGCCTTTTCCACATCCAGGAAGACTGCTAGCACACACTCCTTATTTACCTGAGCCCGTCTAATTTCATGTTCCAGACATAATCCAGGATCTATTGTACTTTTGCCTTTTCTAAATCCAAATTGATAAGACTTAATCTTTTCTTTAGATTCTAAAAAATAAATTAATCTGTTATTTACCATTTTTTCCATGACTTTACCTATACATGATGTTAGAGCTATTGGCCTATAACTTTCAGCTGAATTAGGATCTTCTTTCCATATATCAGGTAATACCCCTTCGTCCCACACATTATTATACAATTCTAACAACATTTCTTTACTCACATCACTAAGATTATTTAACATACTTTCACTAATTTGATCTTTCCCAGGTGTAGATTTACTAGAATTCTTCAATGCTTTATTTAATTCTAACAAGGAAAACTTCATGTTAATAGAGTACTCACAATCTTCTTCATTATGAACCAATGTAATATTTCTCTGTAATGTAATTTAACGCCCTCTTTTTTCTTTATTATTTACATTTTCTGTACTATGTATCTTAGCAAAGCCTTTAACTAATAATTCAGCTTTACTTTTATTGTCTATTATAATATTTCTGGAGATAGGCACCAGCACCCCTCGCGACCCCAATTGGGACAAGCGTGTCAGATAATGGATGGATGGATGGATCTTTAATTACTAGGAAAAAATATTCATTTTCCTAATAGTATTCCATACTCTATCTAAAGCAGTATTTTTTTCCCAAAGACTCACAATATTTCCTCCAATAATCCCATTTAGCATTTATTATAGTTTTCCTAACTTCTGCCTGTTTCCTTTTATAATTAATTAGATTTTGGAAGCAAATGGTTTTCTTAAGTGTTTTAAAAGCCGTATTCCACTGTTTAATTGCTAATGAACATTCTGGTGTCCACCAAGGAACTATTTTCTTTTTTTTTTTTAACCACTACTTCTAGGAAAACATATTTTGGCCGAGATAATAATACAGTTACTAATTTCTAAATTGAATTAATTTATTGGTTTACTTATATCTACATTTTTCATATTAACTGCACTCATCACTTTAAAACTATTCCACTTTGCTTTCCCAAATTTCCACCTCCCCTCAATTTCTACCTGATCTTCTTCTATATCTATTCCTATCCTTGTAAAAACTGGATAATCACTCCCCATTGTGTTTTCTTTAAATATTTCCCAACTATAATTATCAGCAATAGATTGAGAAACTAAAGTCAGATCAATAGCCGATTCCTTACCTCTTACCAAGTCTACCCGAGTACCTACCCCATTATTTAAAACTACCAATTCTTTTTCTTCAATTATCTCTTCTAAAATTCCTCCAATAATCATCTTGATCTCCCCATAAAGTGCTATGTGCATTGACATCCCCACACCAAACTATTTTCCCTCTCCATTGTACAAGGATTGTAATAATTCACTTTTTTAAGATTCGCTTCATTTGTCCAAATTTCTTCTGCAATAAATTCTAAATCTGACATTACTTGGAGCTGAATCAATTAAATTTTTTCCTTTATAAATATGGCACATCCTCCTCCATTCCCACTTGTTCTATCTTTACGTAATATTGAGTAACCATGAATACTAAACTGTAATGATGGCTTGAGCCATGTTTCCTGAATGCATATTAAATCTGTTTTTTTATAAAAAAAAATTTAATGAAGCCTTTAAATTTCTGACCATTTGCTAATAAACTGCAAGCGTTCCATTGTAATATTAGAATTATGTGATGATTTGAGAAGCCTCATTTTAAAAAGATCCTTCACTGTGCCTGAGCTCATCATGGATTTCCTCCCAAGACAAATTTTTTACACTAAAAAACTTTGTAGCTGCCTTAACTATGATTTTTATTTTTTCAGTTTTAGTTTTTGCTTGCTCTGAACAGTTTATGATATATGCAAGAAAAGGAATCAACTTTTCTAATGTAACATTACACTGATTATTGTCTGCCATTCTTTTCCTTTCATAATTCCTTTCAGTTTTAGTCCGTGAGGCAGACACCCTGTCTACTTTTAAGGCTAGGCTTAAAACTTTCCTTTTTGATAAAGCTTATAGTTAGA
>NW_015151251.1:376409-377630 GCF_000732505.1 Cyprinodon variegatus | reverse complement strand
TGAGAGGCCTCATTTTCCAGAGATCCTTCCCCATCCCTGAGCTCATCATGGCTTTTTTTCCCAAGACAAGATTTTGACACTAAAAAACTTTGTTGCTGCCTTAACTATAATTTTTATTTTTTCAGTTTTAGTTTTTGCTTGCTCTGAACAGTTTATGATGTATGCAAGAAAAGGAATCAACTTTTCTAATGTAACATTACACTGATTATTGTCTGCCATCCTTTTCCTTTCATAATTTATTTTCGGATCATTATCATTCTTTCTAACTTCTTTCACTGCTTCAGCATAAGTAATTCTCTTATCAGTTTTAACTTTTTGGATTTCAGCTGCTTCTTTCCTTACCATACACACTGCATATGCTCCACTATGACTTCCTCCACAGTTACAGCATTTAACAGGATTATTTCCACATTCACCATAAAGATGTTCACCTCCACATCTACCACACCTCTGTTTCTCTTTGCAAACATTTGCAGTATGTCCATTTGTTATTTTAGGGCCTTGTTGTTTTGTTCTGCATTTTTACAAATGATAAGTAAGCTTCCATCCCTCAGGACTTTAGCTAACTCCACGTCTCCAACAACTTTATTTAATCAATTTGACAAAGTGATAGGACTCATATCCTGCCAGCCTTAAATTTCAATATAAGTTTACAGTCTTCCATCATTATTTTCTTTCTTGTCTCAATTCGTTCTTCCTCTTCCTCAAGAGATCTTTTACCAGCAGTTAATCCCTTTTTAATTTTTTCTCTTCCCTCTCTTCTATTTTCTACCATAGACCATCCTGTATCCATATTTTCATCTTCCGAACACCCCCCACTACAACCAGCCATTGTCTTGATCCACTCACAATTCCAGATTATGCCAAAACCACCATTAAATTCAATGTATACTCGCCAAACAATCTCTGATTGAACAGTTGAATTTGCGGGCAAAATTCCTTCCTCCTTCCAGTGGTTAAGCCCTAGCTCCACAAATCAAGCAATTTACTAGCAGACTTTTTGAAGAAAGAGATCTTATGTTAAAAAAAAACTAGATTTAACCATTTTAACTTTTTCCCCAGTGGAATTATTTTTATTTTTATTTGATTATCATGATTTAGGCCTCTTGGATTCTTTTTTAAATTATTTGTTTTTGGTCATGAGCAAGACACTGTCTGGATTGAGTAATGCGTGGGTAACAGTAGAGAAGCTGCAGAGAGGTCTGTTAAACTACAACTCTG
>NW_015151251.1:360501-375898 GCF_000732505.1 Cyprinodon variegatus | reverse complement strand
ATCTCTCCGAATAAGACCAGGCTTTCCCCAAAAGAATTATTAATGTATCTCATGTTGTGTTCCCCGTCTAGACAACCAGCGGTTGAATTACGACATGCGACTGAACATGTCATCACTGGTCAGATCAGAGCGGGGACCAGTGTCCGACATTGTTTTGCCAAACTTACACACCAAAGCAACACTAATTTTAGTGTCCTCTGATCAGCATAACCAGAGGCCATTACCGCCAGTGTGAATAACAATGTTACTGTATTTAACCTTATCCTTAGCAAGCAATTTCAGGTAGGACTTGATGTCGCCCGTTCTGGCCCCCCTGCAAACATTTGACTATGGTCCCTTGTGTCTCTATTGCCATGTTTCTGACTATGGAGCTGCCAATTACCAGAGTGGGCTTCTCAGTGGGTGCGACACAGAGGGGGGAGAAATCGGCTAGAAACGTGGACAGGATGGTGGTCAGCAGTGAGAAAAGATCCATGACTACACTTTCTGCGTACCGTTACCCAATCACCTGACTGCTCTGGCACTTTTGGAGGACCACTATCTGCAGGAGTCCCTGCTCTTGGTGGCTTAACAGGTGGGCTAGTTCAAAAGCCTGAAGCCTGGATTCTAACTCTGACACCCTGGCCTCAAAGGAGGCAGAGGAATAATCTGACAGAGAGAGCAAGAGAGAGGAGCGAAAGAAGAAAGATGTAAAATCTAAAAAATTGACACTATATAATGAAAGTATTTTTTTGCTGAAGCTAAACAATGCAGATGTAAAAATCTCAGAAAATGATCGTAGTAGCTAATATTTATTTCACTTTCATCCCATTCTATTGTGCGAGATCTAAAAGAATGTGTGGCTAAAATAAAAATAAAAAGCACTAGTTTAAGTGTGTCCACATTAGATTATCCTGGCCTTTCACTTTTTATGTTTCTAACCGATTTTCACTGCTCAGTGACGCACTCACTGGGAAGCCCATTCTAGTCATTGGCAGCTCATAGGCATAAACGAGGCAATAGAGTTTCCCGGGGGCCAGAATGGCTGACATCAAATCCTACCTGAAACTGCTGGCTAAGGATAAGGTTAAATACAGTAAGACTGTTACCCGGTTACACCAACTTGAGGTCACTAAAACTAGTATTGCCTAAGTGTGTAATTTTGCCAAAACAATGTTGGACAATTTTCACTGGTCCCCACCCTGATCTGACTGTTGATGACAGATTTAGCCGCATGTCATCATTCAACCACTGGTTGTCAAGGTGGTGTCCTGAAAATAATGTGGGCTACATTGATAATCTTTGTGGGGAAAACCTGGTCTGAATTAGAGAGATGGCATCCATCCAACTTTGGATGGATGCCATCTTTGGATGGATAATCTAATTTAAAATGACACCGATCTGGGAAAAGTGAAAACAATTAAACCTGGTTTATTCAACATAAGATCTCTCTTCAAAAAGTATGTTAGTTAATGACTTGATTTCTGATCATTAAATTGATTTATGTTGTTTTACAGAAACTTGATAGAAAGAGGATTGTATGAGCACAAATGAGGCCTCTTTGCATACCCAGAGATTTTGGGCAAGGACGCTGAGTAGCAACAATCTGTCACTCTGATTTACTTATTAATCCAAAGCCAGTTCATAGTAACAATTCTTTTGAACATTTAACCTTTAGTTTCCCTCATCCAAATCACAAAGCAAAAAAAAATCTTGTTTTTAACTTTGAATCATCTACCAGGCCCTTACTCTGAATTTTTACACCAGTTTTCAGAGTCCTTATCACATTTAGTGTTAGATATAGAGTTGTAGAAAAAAAAAAGGATTTTTTTTTTTTGGAGCATACATAGCCTAATTAATATAGTCTATTATCCTAAAGCAATGTGCATGGTATGGTTGTTACATGTCAGGTATGCCAATCATTGACAGTGCTAGACTGGTTTAAATAGTATTTATCTTACCTATTATAGTATGTTCAAGCTAATGATAAATCTTCCTCATGCTCCAGGCTATCACTCTCCCTACACACTTACGAATGCAGGTTGGGGGGATCACTGGGATCAGCTTCATAGTCATAGGCCACTTCTTTAATTTTACTTTGGAAAATCTTTTTAAATCTTTTAATTAATCTATTAAGATTTGGAACAAAACATCACAAACCATTGCAAATGAATATCTGAATCCTTTCAAGTCAAGTATTTTTTATTCAAATTCAATTAATTAAATTGAAACAGCTGAAATCATTTTCAAAATCTGAAAAAAATGCTTTTAAATTCAAATTCATTCAGCCTGAAAACAAAATACGCTCATATAAAATCGAATCATTTTACTCACCTTTCAAATATTCATTTAGAGTATTTATTATATAAAACAGACTGTTTATCAGAAAATCAGTATTGCTTCTATTGGCTAATTTAAGGGAATGCCATCTCCCCTCATTCCCTCTCAACTCGAGTACTAGCCATTATAGTGGGGGATTTTAACATCCTTGCCAACACTGAAGGTGATACAGTAGCTTAATTTAACATTTAATGCTGTCTTAGACTGTCTTAATTTGTTCAAAATGCTTTAAAAGCCCCACACATTCTCTTCTTCATACTCTGGACCCTGTGCTTACATGTGGCACTGAATGTAAAGGAATAAAAGTATTTCCTCTCAACCTTGTCCTCTCAGGATTACTTTAACAGAGTCCTTCTCCCCCAAAAGAAGGTTTGACTTTAGCAGACCATTATCAGATAATGCAGTTATGTTTTTGGGATGGGGTTTCTAGTTCCCTGCATACTGCCTTAGACAATGTTGGCCCTTTGACAAAGAAAACTTTAAAATTAGAAAGCTGGCTTCTTAGTTTAAAAAAGAGCAATATACTTTAAAGGAAAATGTTTGGAAGTTGAAGAGAAAATGGTGCTTTACATACCTACAGGAATCATACCTTGTCTGGAAATACTATTTACTGCTGTATAAAAAGACCCTTCATAAAGCTAGAGCAGTATATTTCTCCTCATTAATATGGATTCTTTATGAGATTGATTCTTTTAAAAATAAAATAATTCAAACCCCTCCAAATATAATTGGTTCATCTCTGGAAGGTGAGACAGCATCTGAGGTAGAATCTAAACGGGGTTTAGACTGCTTCCGTTGAACTTTCAGAGTCAAACTTTCATCTTTATCATAGCCTTCAACCTGTATGTTAGATCCAGTTCCAACCATGCTATTTAAGGAAGTATTCCCTCGGATTTTCATCTTCATTTTATATGTGATTAGTCTATTCCGGTTATAGGGATATATACCTCAGGCTTTTAAAGTAGCTTTAATTAAACCTTTGCTTAAGAAAAAGTATTTTGACCCAGATGACTTGGTCTATTATAGACCTATATCCAAACTTCATTTCTTATCTAAAATCTTGAGAATTTTAACTTACCAAACAAGTGTGCAATCACGTTCCACACCATAAGTACCATAGTTTTCCCCAGTGATGGATGGATGGATGGATGGATGGATGGATGGATGGATGGATGGATGGACGGACGGACGGACGGACAACAATTTCTAAAAATATAATTGAAACACAATTCTCTTTTGCTCCCTATAGAGGGAACATAGAATAAGCAGACTGGTTTTGCAGCAAATAAAAATCAGGATGATATAAATTGAACTAAACATAAGTCTAATATAAGCAGCTGAATGCTTTTAGAATTCTGGTATTAGCCTTGAAATTGAAGTAAAACTTGAAATATAATAAACAAGTAAACTTCATATCTAATAAAGAGGGGATGGATCGGCAATGTCTTGCATCTCAGAATCTGAGCCATTATTTCAAAAAAATTTCCAGGCCCCTGTCTTTATCTATGTGTCTATTGGTATTATTATCTGACCAACCTGTACTCCAACTGGACAGATTCTCTTTTCAAAATAGTTTAGAGGAAGAATTGTGTAAATGAAAATAGTTAACAGAGAAATAAATAGTCAAATAAAGTACAGATATAAAAAAAAAAAAGCTGCTTAAGTGCAGTTAAGATGTACTTATACTAAGTAACCTCTTGAATATTTAAATACTTCTACATATTGTCTATGAAAGCTGTATTATAAGGTTTGCAGAGAAAAAATATTATTGGGGGTGAATTACTTTAAAAGCTGGCTCCATGGCATTAGAGAATAGGCAATAGAGGTCAATGACTACTTTCTATGTTTATGGTTACAAGGCCCCCACCTGGCCACCATTATAAATACACCCTGGAGTAATTGTGATCCAAAATTAAAACGATCGGATTGTACTATTAGCTTAATTACTGTGTGAGGAGGTATTGTCTTTAATGACACTGAATAATTAATAATCTGAATTAAAAATAATTCTATCTGGAGCATTCTTTCTGTTACTGGGTTCTCTGAAGTGAATTGTTATTTCGTTAAAGTTTTTTGTCTGTCTGTGTTTCCCAAGTGTTTTACAAAGCAACATGGGTGTAACCTGGAGTCAGACAAAAAAACATTGTCTTAACTGGGGCCTCATGTATGGTCAGAGAGAGGTGTGGTCTGAAAGCATTATTCAGACCGATTTGTTCCTGCTGCAGTTACTCAGTGCCTCTCACTGCTGAAATAAGACCAGCTGTTGCCATCTATGCCTATTCACTCCAACAGCTCAATGACCACAGTATCAACTGGACACAATAGAACCTTGCTGTGGCTACTCCTTCTTTATTCTGGGTTTTTATTCAGTTTGTGTCCATTCCTATAATTATTATCAGATATGACCATAAATATTATTACTAGTGAGCACAGAAGGTAAATTAAAAAGGCTCTGTCTACCCCATTTCTCATTAAATCATCCTTTGAAATGTGAAGTGTGACACTTTGTGTTTTAAACAACATTTCCCTGCTTCCACTACTGCTTGCTATAGCTCAAGAGGTAACTATTTTATTTCATTATCTTTTAAGTATTGGATTTTTATATCACGCATTCTGGATCATACACGGCAAGTAGTAAAATAAAATACTTTGGTCAGCGGACAATAAAACAAGGCACCAACAGAATAAGCAGTAGAAGATGGATGGGTGGACAGATGGAAGATAAGAAAATATAGTGTTTCAACAATACCTTTACAAAAAACAAACAGTATTTGTTGTTTGTTTCAATAAATAGAATTAAACTTACACTAACGTCACCCTGTGCTTTAAAGACTTTCTGTTCAGTGTAGAATAATCCAGATCATGTTTAACCAGTCAAAATATCAGAGATCTGAAACGATAGGCCCAATACTACTGTTCAATTCAACTCAATTCAAAGATATTTTAGTATTCCCAAAGGGAAATTAAAAATTAAACTATAACTGGAGACTAGCCCTTTAGAAGTTAGAGTCATTTGTCAACTTAGCTTTCTTAAAAAGTAAGACATTATCCTTTATTATGGCTAACATAAAATATGTTTTAGAGTATTTTTTTTTTTATTATCCCCATTAAGGCCATGGCATTGATTGAAAAGTAGACTTTTCATTTGTGCTAATATTGCCATAATAACCCATCCTCTCCACAGCCTGCTAGAATGGTTTAAAGCAGACTTCCTCCCAACAAGGAATATTGTGGAATTCCCCATAACTGTGTCAGCTTGTGTCTGCTTACCATAAGTTTCTATTTTATTTGAAAGTGATATTTTCTCCTTTTTTTAAAGCCATGCTTCATGTTCAGAAGGAGCTGCTGCTTGTCCAAGCCACATTTGTAATATTTATGTGATGGGGAGTGGCAGTGCTAAATGCTGCAGTGTCCTGAGAATTGCTGAATCATGAGAAAAGGTAGAGGTAGATCAATGCAATTTTACACTGCAAGCTAACTGCACTGACCGTGATCCATCATCACAACACTGTACGGTACAATATATAATAACAGAAGATTAGTTCACATTACTGAAAACAGATATTTTGCCTCTCTAAAATAATTTTCCTTTTATTAATTTCCTCATGACCTGATTCAAACCATCCCTGTAAACCTACACCACACACAAACACATCCTCCTCAGAGGAAGAAACAATGAATAATTGATTAGGTTCTGCTCAAAGAAAAACCTCTGCAAGCAAGCGAAATAAGCTGAGATGACCAGATCCTAAGACTATCCCCTACAAAGGATTCAGCTAAAGAAAGACTTCAAAGTTAATTACACTGAAATGAGATTATCTGATAGGTCTTGGTATTATTGTATCTAGAAACTTGAATTTAAATTTAATATAAAGTCTAAACAACATTATCATTTAACACAGCATTTATAATCTTGATTATCTGGCCTAGTTTCCACACATACTGCTTCCACTGCATAGTGCATGGGCAATATTTTGTGTTCATCTTCCCTTCCAAATGTTTCACTATCAAATATATCAGACACATGAATGAATAGTCCAGTCCAACGTACAGCTAGGGAAAGTAGCTGCTCATTTGTTTGAGTTTTGACTAATCCTCTCTGACAGCTATTATACTGACCGCGCCTTTGCAGATCACCTTGCAATGGCGACAAAGGCCTTATTCTACTGAAATTTTATGTGCAGTTAGAGGGCTTTATTGGTAGTTGAATAAGTCTGCTTGCACAGTTTACAATAAGTGCAAAACTGTTACAAAATTGTAAATAAGGGTGTTAAGTCACTGTCACCAGAGTGTGAGAGGCAGGGTGGATTTAATTATAATTTATTTATATTATGTTATATTCTCAATTATTAAATGTACCTTTGGGATCAATAAAGTATTTTTGAATTAAATTAAATTTTAGCATCATAAAGACAGCCACGAGGCAGAGATAGTAGTAATAATGCCATGTGGAAGGGAATGAAATAACCTCTAATTATCCATCCATCCATCCATCCATCCAATTTCTAACATGCTTATCCAAATAGCCTATGGAATGTTTGTCATTCCAACTTTCATGACCAGTATAAATCATTGTTTTAATATCTGAAAGTAATGTGGCTCAGAAAAGTCCATCACTTAATTTATTTCAATTCAGTTAATCTATAAAGTAGAGATTAGAGAAAGCTATATTTCTTTCTGTGCTGGCAACCTCCCAATTTAAAGAAGAACCTTAATAAACCAAATAATTTCCAGGAAACTTAGGTCTGATATCAAAAAACAGAGTGAGAATGAGGATGGAAATAGCAAAGGAAAAGAAAAGTTGAAAAAATACACAGAAAACACCTGATTTATGTGAAAACAACCACAGAGGAGTAATAATTCTTTTTATCTTTATTCACTGAAATATGTTTTGAGAACAGTCTTTTTACAATAAATCTCACCAAGATGCTTATCATTTAGAGGCTGCTTCTCAGATTCAGGATGAATCATGCCAATTTATGTGGTGCTTCATGTTATTATTAATTGTTTTACTTCTAATTTGAATGTTTTTCTGACTTAGGGTGACTAAGGAATATTTTACTTGCGCCAAATAAGTAAAGGGAAAATTCAGTATAAAAATTAAAGAACTATGGATATTCATTTTTAAATAAAAAATAAGAAAAGAAGTTTGGGTTAGGCTAATGGCTCACTAATTGAAACGTCAAATTTCAGCAATGGATTATATTTATGACTTATTTATTTATTTATGTAATTTTAACTATTACAGAATTGGTCCTTTATAACTGTCAGATCACGGGATTACACATAAAATATTTGCTAAAACAGAGAACAAAGCTGATTTATTGCGGAAGTTGTGTACTGCCTGTTTGGTCAGTCTTGTTGCAACAACTTCCTCTATCGAGGTCTCTGAACTGGACCTTGGAGCTTTAAAATTAAGCCACGCACTGAATATGAATACTAAGGAATGACTATTATGTTTCGCTAATCTGTGCCCTGGAAGGCGGTAATGAAAAGCCTAGACTCTGTTCGCCGCGTTGCATTTCCGTTCGGCCATCATTCGATTACAGAGAGGAGGGAATGAGAGGGGAAGTTGGGTGACGTGTGCGTGTGGAGGGAGGGACCATGGGCCTACATGAATCCGATTGACAGTTTTTTGGTCCAATAGCAAATAAATGTGCGAAGCGTGTTTGGTTTAACCCCACGCCTGTAAGTTACACATATTGAAGATAGCCAATAGCGGTTTAACGGGGGCGGGCTATTCCTCAATAAAAGAAGAACATATCTAGTTAGTACGCAGTTACCGACGGAAATCCAAGCAGGCTTTGTCGACGTGGAACAGTGAGCTATCAGAGAAAATGAGGGAAATTGTGCATCTCCAGGCCGGCCAGTGTGGAAACCAGATTGGTGCAAAGGTAAGGGCAAGTTATATATACTGCGAATAGGTTTAACATTTAAAGAACACCTTTTCTAAGCTGTTAAAGCTTCTGCCTTGTGCTTCCTGCGCCCCTGTAACCACACCCTGGGAATATCACTGTGCCCCTATTCTTTCGAATTGAGCAGTAATTGAATGACTAGGTAAACTAAATTGCTCTGTATCGGGTTTTGTCGATAGCGAGCCCTAGAATCTCCAGGTTTTGTCGATCTATAGTGTCTTATGTTTTTCTTTTTTTTTTTTTTTCTCAAATTTATTTTTCCTGGACCAAGAACGGTTGAAAAATGGCGGCAGGATTATACAGCGCACTTGCTTTTGGAAAAAATGATCAGCTCTTCAAGTCATAATTCATTCTTTATATGTGATCAAAGGAGTGGTCATTAAAAAGGTTAACTATGCGAACTTCGAAATCTTTTTCCGCCTAATCGACGTCCCTAAAGGAAAATTAAAAATGTAGCCAAGGTGAATGTTTAAAATTATTTGGCGGATTCATATTTTTAACCACCGAGGCCTACTTGCAGCGCGCTTTGAATGGCGCCTAGTTTCTGGGCGGACCGTTAGTGACGTAGTGGGGAAGTTTGAAATTCATAACTTGCACAGCCAATAGGGGGAGAACGCGCGCTCAACGGCGGGAAATGGCGGCAATAAACAAAAAATATTTAAAACTCACTCAAACATGTATGTATTTTTAATTTTTCAGTTCTGGGAAGTTATCAGTGACGAGCATGGTATTGACCCAACTGGTACTTATCATGGAGACAGTGACCTGCAGTTGGACAGGATCAATGTCTACTACAATGAAGCCTCTGGTAAGTAGCCTAGTACTGTTTATATGAACCGGTGTTGTACTCGATTCTCATGTGTGTGTGTGTGTGTGTGTGTGTGTGTGTGCTCTTTGTTCTGTCTAGGTGGAAAGTATGTTCCCCGAGCAGTGCTGGTGGATCTGGAGCCTGGAACCATGGACTCTGTGAGATCTGGACCATTCGGGCAGGTCTTCAGGCCTGACAATTTTGTTTTTGGTATGTTGCAGAGAAATTGACTTTGTGTCAATTTAAGTCCTCTGAAGTTAATTTTTAATTTTTTTTTTTTTATCAATTTGCAGGTCAAAGTGGTGCTGGGAACAACTGGGCCAAGGGCCACTACACTGAAGGTGCAGAGCTGGTGGACTCTGTCCTTGATGTGGTCAGGAAAGAGGCTGAAAGCTGTGACTGCCTGCAAGGATTCCAGCTCACGCACTCCCTCGGTGGCGGTACCGGCTCTGGTATGGGTACCCTCTTGATCAGCAAGATTCGTGAAGAGTACCCTGACCGCATCATGAACACCTTCAGTGTAGTTCCATCTCCCAAAGTGTCCGACACTGTTGTTGAGCCCTACAATGCCACATTATCAGTCCATCAGCTTGTGGAGAACACAGATGAGACGTATTGTATTGACAATGAGGCTCTTTATGACATCTGTTTCCGCACACTCAAACTCACAACCCCCTCATATGGTGACCTTAACCATTTGGTTTCTGCCACAATGAGTGGAGTCACAACCTGCTTGAGATTCCCTGGGCAGCTCAACGCTGACCTGCGTAAGCTGGCTGTTAATATGGTGCCATTCCCACGTCTGCACTTCTTCATGCCAGGCTTTGCTCCCCTTACCAGCAGAGGTAGTCAGCAGTACAGATCCCTCACAGTACCTGAGCTGACCCAGCAGATGTTTGATGCCAAGAACATGATGGCTGCCTGTGATCCACGTCACGGCCGCTACCTGACAGTGGCTGCCATCTTCCGTGGCCGCATGTCCATGAAGGAAGTGGATGAGCAGATGCTTAATGTGCAGAATAAGAACAGCAGCTACTTTGTTGAATGGATTCCAAACAATGTCAAGACTGCAGTCTGTGACATTCCTCCTCGTGGGCTCAAGATGGCTGCCACATTCATTGGCAATAGCACAGCCATTCAGGAGCTGTTCAAGCGCATTTCTGAACAGTTCACAGCTATGTTCAGGCGCAAAGCTTTCCTCCACTGGTACACCGGTGAGGGTATGGATGAGATGGAGTTCACTGAAGCAGAGAGCAACATGAATGATCTGGTGTCTGAGTACCAGCAGTACCAGGATGCCACTGCTGAGGAGGAGGGAGAGTTTGAGGAGGAGGTTGATGATGATCTGGCCTAAATTTTCCTGTCAATGTTTTTCTGTTCTGTTGTGACCTGTCTTTTTCAGTGTTCTAAATAAATACATTCACAAAGAAACAAACATGGTTTTATTTTTATCTTATTGTTTCAGTTGCTTTTTTAACTTATTCCTCAGCCTCCTGACTTGCTGCCTGTTTTACTGTATCCTGTTCATCCCACATATTAAAGTCATCAGGCTCCATTTTCTAGTGCTACATGTCTCCTGTAGCATACTGAGTCCACTAGGTGGCAGTATTGAATAGAATCTGGGATGTCTGGAGTAGTATTGGCACTAAACCCATTTGATAAAAGGTAAGCAGTACAATAAATGAAGATTACTTCAATACACTTTGGAAATTACAGATTCATTGCTATCAAGATGGAAATGCTTACAAATATTTCTGGTAGTTGAGCCCATTTTCAAATATTTGAACATGAAGGAAAACTTAAAGAATATTACTGCCTACTTATGGGATTAACCCACAACATTGTTGCCCTTGTGAAACTGCCTGCAGGTTTTGGTTTTAAAAATCTTATCCATTTGCCCCCAAAATACATCTGTAAGTGGTCCACTCATGTCCCCTGCTCAGTTGCTCCACTCTTCTCTGAACTTGAGGACATGCAGAAATGAATGCTTAATTTAATGACTAGATCAACATCCAGCATATGTGAAGTTTAAGCCCAAACATTTTATTTTTATTTTTTGGTGGGGGGGTTGTAATGGATAACTACAGGATGGCATAGCATGGTTTGTATAAACTGTTCTCTTCTTCCAAACGGTTCATGCATGCCTGCAATAAGTTTGTTTTGAAGTTGTGAGATGCACACTTGGAGCTGTTTTGATTGGATTTGATTAAAATTTTAAGCCTCTCAGCATACAATATTTTGAAGATGAGAAATCTGCGTCCTGGTATGTTGAGTCCATCTAATAACCTGATTTTTTTTTTTTTTTTTTTTTACTTAACCACTGGGGTTCCTTTTTAGCTGAGCTGCATTTGTGTAATTATTTTTGATAAAATGTAGAAAGACATTAAAACAATGAAATTAACATTCTTTTGGTTTTTTGAGATATCCTTTGATTCCTGCTTTTAAGATATTGTGATCCTCCTGTATGCCTAAAGGAGCCCATGTCAATAGGTGAGGGGTCACTAATCCATTGCGGTGCTAACGTAGACATATCTATGTACAAACTCACGCTGAAAATTGTTGGGTTGCCTCCACACAATGTTTGAACTAACCTTCAGAGGAATTCTGTTTTTCTTACGTGCCATTAAAATTGCCATGTGAGCTTAGTACCCTCAGATATATATCAAAGAATCCAACATATTTTTTGACAAAATGCCGACTGTATACACTCACTTCTTTGTACCTTTTCCTTCTTTTGCACCTCCCATTTATTAGAGCTAATGTGAACTTCTTGGTCATGAGTTCAGTAAAGTTCTCTTATCTCAGAGCATTCTAGATCAGCAAGATCACATGTTTTATGCTGCTCTTCAAAACAAATTTGAACCCTAATTAATTGAGGCCCAATGTTCTACTGAACAGGCAAAGCATTTCTTATGTTTGTGGAAGTTTGCATGTTATCTTTAGACTCAACATAAGTAAGTTTCTCAAGGTTATCAATATACAATTAAGTTAATTTGCCCTCTGAAGTCTCTGTCCTTTGCAAAATGAATAGAGAAAGGGAAAGAGAAAAGGCCCCTCTGTTAAAGATGCAAGGTGACAGAGGAAGGTTGAACAAAGCAGCCAGATGAAAACCGACCTCCTCCTGCTTCTCGCCACCAACCTGCAGTCAAACAATCACAGTCTCCACACCTCTTTGTTCAGAGCTTTCATCAGTCTCGCGGTGGGGGGTGCGGTCAGAAAGAGGAGGAAATTGCTCTGAATTTGGAGGTAATTGAAAACACCTATATCCCCCCTGTGTTTCCATCTTTATCTGCTTTAAAAGCCTTCACAACCCTTCTATCTCTCTGGTGCCCACCTTCTACACTAATACTCTCATAATGGCACCCCATACCCCTCCTGTCCTCCATCTGCTATTGGACTGAATTGATGCAAACAATTGTGTGTCCATTTGCTGTCTGAAGGAGAGGTTACCCACTTGTGTGCTTTGCCTACTGTTTTTTGCCCTTCTTTCCCCAATTGCAGGTATTGATGCCCTACTATTGTCCCCCCCTACCCAGGGGGTGGAGTGGTTTGTGGGAAAATTGGGGGACCCCTCAGGTGTTTGATGGCTTTTATCGATTCACACCAGACTCTCTATCTTCTATTTACTGAACGCTATGCAGTGCAAGCTCTTTGGATAGTAGCTAAACTGAAGAAGTGCCTTTTGTTAAACAGTATTATTGTGTATTATTGCATGTGAGCTTGTATTTTACTAATCAGCACTACATCTTGAATTAAAGCTTTTGCAGAATTAGAAATTCCAAATTTCTAATTAATTGGACCTCTCTTTTCTTTGAATGAAAAGTAAATATCTGACATGATTATCTCAGTCAAAACCTTAGATATTTAAACATCAACCATCAGCTACCAAAAGCAGTCCTGGTTCTGACATTTTCATTGCATGCACCTTCTGTTCACTATCAACAGTTTCTGAAGTTACATTTGTGCAAATTCTAATGATGTATGTAAAGTGAAAAATGTGTAGTGCTTTGAAAAAGTATTAAAATTGGAGAGCAGATAAAAATTGAAGCAGAAGGATTAAAAGTGACATATGTCTTCCAGCAGTCAAAGCTAATAGCAGCATAACTATAGAGATTGCTCCAGATAACCTGAGCCACTGTAACTATAAGCTCTGTCAAAAAGGAAGGTTTTAAGCCTTGCCTTAAAAGTAAGACAGCTTCACGGACTAAAGTTGGTAGTTTGTTCCACAGATGAAGACACTGATGACTAAAATATCTGCCTCCAAATCTACTTTTTGAAAATCTAAGAAACACTATAAACACTATTTGAGAGTGAAGTGCTCTAAAAAGAACATAAGGAACAATTCCATCAATGCCATCTCTGATAGAGGATGAAGCTTGGTTATTTAGAGCTTTATACACAAGTAGCAGGATTTTAAATTATGTTTTAGATTTAACAGAAGGACACTTAAGGAAGCTAAAGTAGAAGAAATATTATCTCTCTTTGTAGTTTTCATCAGAACTTCAGCTGCAGCATTTTGGTTAAACTGAAGGTTTTTAACCAGTTTCTGGACTTCCTACTAGTAAAGAACAATAATAGTCCATTCTTGAATAAACAAATGCATGACTAGCTTTTCATCATTCCCTGGAAAGGATATTTCTATTTTTTGCAGTGGAAGGTAGGAAAATCTATTTAACAAGTCCTGAAAAAATAACCCTAAGGGCTTTTCACGGTAATATATGAATACAATTTAATACCATACAAATGAAATGAGTGATTCTGGTAAAAATACAATAACTTCTGTTTTGTCTGCATTCAAAAGTAAGCAGTTTAGAGTCATATGTCTTCATGACACTCCAGAATTGATGTACAAATATAGATGAGTATCATCAGTTTAACAGTGAAAATTCTACCAATCAGGAGTATTATATAGTGACTCTGTGCTACAATGAGCTCAGAAACCTGACTGAAGATCTCAAAAAGGGTAATTAAGGTGTAAATACTCCTAGAGTAGATTAGAAACTATATATTTCAGTAATTTCGATTGATTAATTGAATAAGAAATATTAGATATAGGCTTTTATTTAATGAAGTCGTTTATGATTTTTAAAGCAAGGTTTCATTACAGCTACCTTAAAAGACTATGACATATCCCTGTATTAGGGATAGATTAATCATATCTTAAATAGAGGTGGAATTTAGAGGGAATACTTACATATATAACATATATAACTCTGAAAGCTCAACTGGATCAAACGCAGTCCAGGTTCTATTGTTTCCACCGATGCTGTCTAGCCCTCCAGAGATGAACCACATATTTTGAGGGATGCCAATGATCTAATTTTTATAGTATCAATCTTATCAGTGAAGAATCTCATAAGGCCGTTTCTGCTAATAATGGTTCCACAAAGCTATTGCTCTTTGACTTTGGCAGCCACAATGTTTTTGCCAAAAGACAGCAAAATGTTCACACCTGCTGAAACTGACAGGCATGTTTGCTCTAGTTTACTTTATCAATCTGAACTTGAGATATAGCAAATAGCCAAGACAATAGACTTCCAAACACCTGAGCTAATAATTTGTGTAGAAAGAATGACCTTCTACTGAGAGAGAGCAGCTACATTTTACTCACCTACATTACTTAAGAAAAACATCTGCGCTGTTGTAGATGTATTCTGTTTTTCTCATACTTTAAGGTCTCTGATCATCTGCCTTTTTTCCCCAACTGAAATGATGACTGTGTTTATTAAAGAAAAACAATCTTAACCTGCCTAGCCAGGTGAAAAAAAAACAACTAATTACCCTCTAAAAGTTCTCCTCCCCCAAAAGGTCACTTTAGCAGATCATTATCAGATAGTGCAGTTATATATTTTAAAGAATCTGTTTCTCATTCCCTCTCTGTGTCGCTGAGCAGTGCTGCAGAGGGCAAAAGCTTAGTTTATCCCCCTTCACTGGTTTATGATTTTGTTGATGGGGTCTTTTTAAAATAGTTGCCAAACTCACCCAGAGCCACAGTTCTGTTGAACCGTCCATCCAACCTGCTCTAAGCATTCATGATTTTATGGGATGTTATTAGAAATAAGATCATTAGCACTCCTCTTGCTACGATTGGTTAAGGTGAAGTAGCATCTGAGGTTTCCATAGAATCTGAACCGGGGTTAGACTGCTTTGATCTAGTTGAAATTTCAGAGTTTGCAAAACAATTGTCTTCATCTAAGCCTTTAACTTGTATGTTAGATCCAGTTCCAACGAGGTTATATAAGAAGTATTCCCTTTGATCTCGTCCTCCATTTTAGATGTGATTAATCTATCTCTGTTACAGGGATATGTACCACAGGCTTTTGAGGTTGCTGTATTTAAACTTTTACTTAAGAAA
>NW_015151251.1:356566-358164 GCF_000732505.1 Cyprinodon variegatus | reverse complement strand
AGAGAGAGAGAGAGAGAGAGAGAGAGAGACCATTAAGCCTTCTTTATACATTTATTAGCTTTTTGGCATCAGTTTCTAATGATGTATAATGTTCCTTTATTTATATTTCCTAACCTGATGACATCAACATCAACTTCATCTGTTTACAGCCTAGACTATAATGAGATGAGCTTATTATTTTATTTCCATCTTATCTTTATGTTCACGCTGTCTCTACAGAGTAATTACTGTCATAACGACTTAAATGTCTCTCATTCTACTCATACCAAGGTTATATACCTGCTATGCCTGCATTTCAAAGTGATGTGAGGAAACAGTATCCATATACCTGAAGGCATAGAATCAAGCAATTGGGAGAAAGAGAAACTTCAAAACACATGGAAAAAGACTCCTTGGTGCAAGACTCAGTCACTGATCTCAGGGGAGAGTGTGGAGAAAAAAAACAGAGTAGTTGGCACTTATCAGCAAACACGGAAAACAGGAAAATAAAGATCCCTCTAATTCCCACTTTAGCAGGCTTTTCAAATGTAGAGCGATGAGGAGTGGTGTAATGCAATTGAAAAGAACAAAAATAGAAGAGTTAGAGATGCTTTTGTTAAGTGGTGAGTAGAGGAGGCGAGCTGAAGATTCCAAAGTGCAGGCGCTCCATGCAGTTTACCTGCTCTTCATCAGCACCCTTTTGACCCAATGCATTCACCCACTGGAACGTATCGTTTTCAAAATTCATGATGCCTCCTCTCCCCCTTTTATGTTCAACTTCCACAGTACTTGTTTATACAACAAACCCCTTAACTCAGCGTGCCCCAAGGATGGAGAAAGTTAGGGTGCATCTGTCTCTCCTACTGTCTCTCAAACACGGATGTTTGGAATGTTACATTCTCTTCCTGCAGATCAGTTTTGGAAATGATTTCATGAATAAATAAATACATAAAAATTAAAAACCTACCATGTGCTATGTAACACATTAGAATTATTCCACAGAATCACTGTTAGTGAGGGAGTTTAACAGATACACCACTCCTATGAAACCAACTACCAGGTTTAGTCTGTGAGGCAGACACCCTGTCTACTTTTAATACTAGGCTTTATTAAGTCGTCCTTATTTATGAAGCTTATAGGAAGAGAGGCTACAGGCTGATTTATACTCAGAAACCAGGTCGTCTGCGTGTGTCGCACAGAATGCAAATGTGCCTCCGCCCCTGCCGCAGAGACACTGTGGTTAATTTTTCCAAAATTGTAGGTGACCGCAGACAGTTCTGCAGTCAGGAGGCATCTGATTGGTCAATTCTACATCCGTTCTACACTATGCGTATTTCCTGAAAAAAAAACTCCTCTAAAGATGTTTTTAAGTGGGAGAGTACCTCCCAAAACTTTATGTATGTGGTCAGTATGTGACTTTATGGTCTGATTGACTTGTCTCTGTAAAGTGCCTTGAGATGACATGTGTTATAAAAAGGCGCTATATAATTAAACTGAACTGAAATTAATTAATAACCTTTTTTTCCCTTCTTGTGAAGTTCATGCGACCTACAGTGTGTAATTTTCAGCGACATCTAACGTCCAGACTGCAGACCGCAGCAACATGAACATCTCCCCCC
>NW_015151251.1:348944-353221 GCF_000732505.1 Cyprinodon variegatus | reverse complement strand
ATATACAAGTTTCACTTTTTAAATGGAATTACTGAAATCAATCTACTTTTTCATGATATTCTAATTTTATGACCAGCACCTGTATATATATATATATACATATGGTAAAGAGAATTGGTTCTAGCACTGATATGTGTGGTACTCCATAGGTAAGCCTGGAGCTTGAGGAAGATTTATCATTAGAGTGAACAAACTGAAATAGGTTAGATAAATACTATTTAAACCAGTTTTGCACTGTTCCTTTAAAGGTGCTGTAGGAGATCTTGGAAAAAACAGTTCTAGCAAGCTATATTTTTGAACCTACACAACCATCCCTCCCCCTTTGGACCACCTCTCGAAACCACACCTTCAAAACACATGAACATGCATGCTGTCTGCAGCGCGTCTAGAGCAGCAGGAGCAGTGCATCGCTGATCTGGAAGCTGGCAGGGAGACAGACAGCACTGCTGATGCAGAGCGCTATGATCACTCCTCTGAAACAGTTTATTAATACCTAAATGAATTTAAAATGCCAAAATCTGCCAGCAAAACATATTTGGATTACGTACATGAAAAACGCCTTCTAGCCTCCGCATCAAACCACGAGGAGGCCACCGGTCCATAGGCTGCTGTTGAATGGGATTCCTAGTGACAGCGCATAGATAGATGCAGGGGTGGATTTACCATTAGGCAATACTAGGCAGTTGCCTAGGGCCCCAAGTTCCTGGGGGCCCCATAAAACTCTGTTTACATGTATGGCCAATACAACTACTTCTTATTTGCACATTAATTATGTTTTTGTTAAAAATCTTTTCACTAAAATGCCATCCATTACCAAACCAAACCATAAAAAAAACAATGCATAGAGCAGTGCTTAGAACTGAGCGCTTTTATTGCTATATTTAGTGACCTTTCAGACCCCTCTAGCACTTTCATTTTTAAAAAAAAAAGGAAAACAGGAAGGAGCAATCAGCTAAATGAGTTTAGTGCTTGGAAATGATCTTTCATTCCTGTAGAGACGACATGAAAAGTCATCTGAGCACAAAACATAGAGAGGAAAACAACAAAAAAAGGGACAAGAAGAGAGGGACAAAACCTGAAACAATTTTCTATTGAAATTTCTCTATCTGTGTAATGGGTCTGTTTTATGTGTTTTCTTCTCAATTCAGAGGGCTCCCTGCCTTTCTTTGTCTAGGGTCCCAAATTTCTCTAAATCCGCCCCTGGATGGATGCAAACTACTTTTTACCCACTAATCACAGCAAATATAGCTGCCATTGTTAAAGACAGGATATGTTAGGTTCCTCAACATGCATCAGACCCACTTTTTCCACCGCAAAGCTAGAGCAGCAGAGATGCTTCAGGCGCGCACCAGAACTAATCTTGTACAAGCATCAAAAATGAAGCAGCACGCGCTTTTTCTGCTGCTCTAGCTGCTCCAGGTGTGAACATAGCATAACAGTGGCTAGCTTCCAGCCATAGCATCCTGCACGAGCATTGGGGGATCAATTCGTTCACGTGTCAGGGTACGCACTCAGGGGGAACGGACAAGCAGACAACCTTGATTGACGTGTCAGAAATCAATAGGACCGTCTTTGGTGGACGTTACTCTTTTATTTCACACTGTAGTGGGGACCATTTGTTTTAGTTTCACTTCAAGACCTTCTGTTTTACTGCCTGCTACGTGAATGTGGGGAGATTTTCAAGCCACATGGTAAAAAAATACGTCAGAAAATCTCCTACTGTACCTTTAATTCCTACAAAAAGAATATTATGATCAATTGTGTCATTTGCACTGAGATTCAGATCTGGCGTAGCAAACTTTCACTCACATGACTGATCCGCTGTTTCTGATGTTGACGTCTTTCCAGATGTTCCTATTATCCTCATAAACATGGCTGGAAGCTACATCGCCATTACTAATTGAAACGTTAATGCAAGAACAACTTCCATGTTCGCAACAACTTCATTAAATCTTGCCTACATTACTGATCTGTGGTCCATGCTAGATTGCAGCCACTGCTTCCTGTTTACTACAGCCATGCTCAACAACATAATGTGGACGTTAACATAGGAAAACTCGGTTCAAACCAAATGCAAACACAGCATATTCACATGTCCCTTTTAGTCTATTTCAAATTTCGGTTTAATGAAAACCCCGCTGTTGTCAAGAACTTCCTGCTCTAATCCCTTTCTTTACAATGTGGAGTATGCTCAATGGCTCCCCTTTCACCTCATGGACATGGGGAGAATCATAAGTTTTCCAGTAAATTTCTGCTGGTAAAGTTTGTTGTCTACAAAACTTGCATGGATTTCTCTCAGGAATAGCCATTGGCCAAGCTTATGAGCAGGCCGATGCAGTTGTTACAGGTGATGATATTGCCACAGGATTTACTGAGGATCCATCTGCACTGAGGCTGGGGGATGGTGTCTGGACCAGAAAGTAGTCAGCAGTTTACTAAAAACACACTTGTTAATGTAACTGCTGCAACAGAACACAAGCAAAATAAATATTAGTTTGCATCTCAGGTAAATTAATTAACTAAATATATCAGGCATCACAAGCATAGCAGTCAGTATCAGAAGGTTTTCCTGAGAAGGTCGAGAGGTTCCTTGTTTGACGAGGGGGTTGTTGACATTGATTGGTCCTTTCTAGTATGTTCATCGTCCCCAGCGTTTGGCTTCTTTTGTTAGACTGCAATACCCCATTCCCCCATGCTTCCGTGGAGAGGTTCTTAGGTTTCTCCATTATAAAGGCCAGAGCATTCCTCACTGCACTGAACTGCATACACCACTCCGCTCATATTTGGTTTTAGGGTTTTGTAATCAAGGAGATCCAAAAGACACGCAGCAGAACATAACGGTGAGAAGATCAAACGTAAAAACATTGGCATCCCATATGTTGCTTGAGTCTCTGAAAAACTCAAGAGAATTTTCTCCTAACACAAAATCCCAGTACATTTCAAACCAAACAAAACCCTTAGTTAGAGTCTAGTGCACCCTAAGGACGCATGGCCCAACATAGAAGAGCTACCTCCTCTGGACAAGACACTGCGGTACATCTAAACCTTATAGACAAAGGACATTATTTTGAGGACCAGAATGTTCACATTTTGGATAAAGGAGGAGGAGAGTGTAATGACCAACCTTTCAGACACTTAGATGGCTATGGTGTATTGCAGTCTGACAAAAGAAGCGAAATGACCCCCAGTCCAGTGGATTTTTATTTTTATTTTCTTTTTTTGAAAGTTCAATGGATATTATCCAGTCTGAAATTTTAAATTAGTACACAATTAGACCGATTCAGTATGTTTTATGGTCTCTCTATCAAAACAATGAGCAAAATTAACAGTTCTTTACATAGAACTAAATGAGAAGGTTTTTTTTATTCATTTTAGTAACCTTTATATTATTATTTAAGGCAAATATGTATTTTTACTATTATACCTAGGTACAATGTAACTGTGCTTTACCTAAGTCCATGTAAGAATATAGTAAGAATGTATTTTACTCTTCTGGTAGTGCAGATAACATCCTTTTGAAAATAACACAAAATTCCCAGTTTTGACACAAACCCAGAAAATGCACATTTTTTTAACAAAATAATTAATTACGCTATTTTATATATACGCTATACGCTATGCATATTTCTAGAAGACAGCTGTAGACACTGCAGGAAACTTACAAGGGTTTAAAAAAAAGAATAACAAAAGAATTATGTAGAAATCATACATATTGTGATAAGAACAAGTATTCACCTGATTTCATCAGGTATATTTGTGAGCATCACAAATCCAGCAGGTTGACCTCTTTAAAGATCCTGCTGCATTCACCTCAATTTACAGCACATTGCAATCGTTTGCTCTGCTTCGGGGTAATGTACAATATTAGTACGAGCACTGGGTGTCAAGCTGTGCAAACAGAGTCGGCAGGTTGTGCTGGGATTGATCTGAGGCTAAAGGTGAGCAAGTGGTGCCAACAGGTCTGGACCCCACAGAGTGGAACTAACCAAATTTACCAATATTTGCCTTTAAGCTAAGCAAAGATTAACAGTTTTCGGCCATGTGATAGTTATGTTATTGTTTTTTTGTTTTTGTGAAAAAGGGACATTTACTGATTACAAAAGGCAGTGTAAGTGAAGCTTTCTGAATATTTTGTTTGAAACATTTGCAGTTTTACTTTTTTCTGTTTTCCATATGCACTTTCCATTTTCAATTTGTTATAGATACAGAGATCATATATATATATATATATATATATATATATATATATATATATATATATATATATATATATATAT
>NW_015151251.1:344837-348899 GCF_000732505.1 Cyprinodon variegatus | reverse complement strand
ATATATATATATATATATATATATATATATATATATATATATATATATATATATATATATATATGATGTATATACATGTACTTATTGTGTACTATACTACTATACTACTGCCTCAGCATTCAAACCTATTGATATGAGAACAATTTAAAGTGAAAACTGTACTACACAGACATACACATGCAGAAGTTTCAAAATACTGGCATTAATACATTAAATCAATCGCGATTAAAACCTCTGATATAGATAGACGGACAGACAGACAGACGGATAGATAGATGGATGGATAGATAGATCAAATATCATATATTATTATTTCTGTATGTTTTGTTTAATATGTCTCTCACAGTGGACATGAGGCTACTGTGACAATTTCAGACCCGTCCATGATTTCTAGGTGGGCGAACTTGCAAAATAACAGGGTGTTGAAATACTTTTTGCTCACCGTAGGTGGGTGGGTGGGTGGATGGATGGATGGATGGATGGATGGATGGATGGATGGATGGATGGATGGATGGATGGATGGATGGATGGATGGATGGATTATAGCACATAACATCAACAATATTTGTGATTCCCATTCCCAGTGTGTACAGCTGTCCCATTCCCATAAATAAGTTTAGGGTGCACTGGGCCACTTCTAACATAAAGCCAAGAAGCTGCTCTCTTCAAACAAGCAAAATGATTGGATGCTGCAAACATTATTGGTCCGTTCGGAAAGTTAGACTCTTCATACTCCTTATATATTTTCAAAGAAAAATCCCAGTGTATTTCAAAATAAGATGATGATTTATGTTGTTTGGTTTCTCCTATGTAGCAGGCCTTGCTGTCCCCACTGTACTGGACCACATAAATAACATGTACTGTTTTGAGGATGAAGCAGTTTTGGTCTGAATGTGTATGTGTGTATGTGGACTTGTATGTTATGTTAAGAGAATATCCTTCTAATTTTCTCAAACACTGTTGATGCATATGGAATTACAATGTTTTAGAGTTTCTTGTTCTTTTTTCTTTGTAGTAGATGCAGTTTTAGAAAAATGTATGTTATCATTTTATTTAAGTTACAAGCATTTGGTCTGCTAGGAATGAATTCTGTTGTTTTGTGGGGCAAAAAAATAAAAATAAATAAAATAAAGGAATGAATTCTGTTGAACAAGTGGTTCTCCCAGAATAGGAAAACTCACGCTCTCTCCAGCCTGTGTGGTTGCAGCTGACTGTTCATCACCTGCAACAAAACTACACAAGGAACTGTCATGCTCTAAACCTCTGAAACATCCTGACGACTTTTAAGCCCTCCTAGTAACTTCTGACCACTCCTGTTATTCCTTTGAAATCTGATAATAAAAGCAGCAGAAAATAGAGATTCTGGCAGAGTTGACCACACACATTTCAGGGAGTCGGAATTCTCTGTTTGTATCTTCTCTCCTTTTCTGCAGAAAAGTAACTTGTGTGTTGTGTTGGTCTCACTTCTAAGACGGGGTTATTATTATTTAACCGTATCATGTAGGGTTGTTCTTCCTTTTTTTTTTTTTTTTTATTGGCCAACTTAACAATCACCCAGTTTGTATAACCCCATGCTTGGAGTGATTTTTCACATGTTTGTGTCCTTTTAATTTCTCTTCTGCAACTGAGGGAATGTTGTCAATCAGGTAAGGCAGAGTTTTGACAACAGACTGTTTGTGTTCCAGTGGATGATGTCAATCAAAATGCAGATATGTTCTTCATGTGTAGATTTTCTGTAAACCTCCATTTGGAGAATTGTTTCATCCTCATTGTGCATAGCACAATTCAGAAAGAGCAACATGTTATTCTTGCTATCCTCTCCTAATGACCTTAATGTGTCTGTCCACTGAGATGTGGTCAATGAATGCCTTAACATCTTGGGTTTGGATTTTGACTCAAGCGTGATCCACATAACTGAACTAGAGACTTGGAGGTGTTTTCAAGTATGTCCTTAGTGCTCTGGTGTCCACCTCTGTGATGGACGGGCAGAGGTCCAACAGGTAACAAATCTGGTAAGATGTGAACGTTGTCCTTGTTGTTAGGGATTCATAGTCTTAATAGTGTGCTGCTTCTGATGTCAGAGTGCAGGTGAGGAGAGAGGTTACGTAGAATAAAACAATAGTTTCAGGTGGTTGCAGTGTGAAGTGCCAGACTTTGTGCCAGAAATTGCCAGAATGACCAGAAATTAAATGTAGCAGTTTTTTATTTCATGTGGAGTGCTTCCAACCCGTGGAGCCAGATTCTTTGTAAGATATTTAGCAAAAACTGTGTGCAACAGAGATGGTGCTGCTCCCTATGTGGAGGTCTCTGACAATGTTTGAGTTTAAGTAGTGTTTTTTATGAGGCACCATTCGTCCAACAGCAAATGAAACCCAAACCCAGTTTGAAATTCACACTATACTCAGTTTTCTGTGAAACATCAGAAATCAGAACAGTGTCTATTATGCTTAATGGTGTTGTAAAATAAAACATTTCTGTCTTTATGTCTGTGTTGCTTTTAATTCCAGGGATTCATTCTTTCCTATATCAGAAATATCTAATCTACACTCTGGAACTGATGATTTCAGTCAGAGTTTACTTTAGTAAAGCATTTTCTGGATGGATAAAGAGTTTTTATGTACAGCTGTAGACAGAAATAGAGCAAGTTGCTCATTATAAGTTCAGCTTTGGTGGTCTCTGTGGTTAGCAGTGCCTTGAGGCTGAGCTGAGTGCTGTAAGAGAACTATGCTGTCAGTGAGCTGCTTTCCAACTGCCTCATTTAGCATCCAATCTACCACATGGGTTCAGTTATGGAGAAGTTTCAGTGCAATGTAAATGGAGCAGCACTTACACACCTAGCACTATGATTATTACAGTTTTATCTGGGCTGAACACAGAACTGGCGCTCATTAAGTTTCGCTTTTTAACATTTGTTTTACCACCGATTCCTGGGAAAAAAATCTTGAGACAGTAATGATGTTTTGTCACTAGTAGCAGATTAAGGCAACATGCAGAGGCAAGTGTGCCCTGTAACACAAAAGAAGGATTGAGTCCTTTACAGGAATGTTGATTTTGCCCTCCCACCTTTACTTGCTTTCAACTTGCTCTCATCAAATCATTCTTTAAATTGCTTCCTTGACTCCCTCTGTGATGGTCCACTTCACTTTGCTCACAAACAATGCCCTTGCACACCTTCATATTTCTCACCTGAATATCAGCTCCAATGTCTAACTGTTGACCTGCAATGCCATTAAAAACAACACTTCTTCAAAAAATAAAGAAAACATGTAAACAACACAATATTACTTCAGTCAAATCAAACTTCAGTGAAATCAAACTGCCATCTAGGAAGCAACACTGATTGACAATCCTTTCCACATGCTGTTGTGCAAATGGAATAGACAACAGGTGGAAATTATTTGCAATTAGCAAGACATTCAGTAAAGTACTGGTTCTGCATGTGGGGACCACAGACCGCTTCTCAGTAACTATGCTTTCTGGATGATATTTTTTGTCACTTTTGAATTTAGCTGGTACTTTCACACTCGTGGTAGTATGAGATGGACTCTACATTCCACACAAGTGGCTCAGATAGTGCAGCTCATCAATGATTGTAAATCAATGCAAGTTGTGGCAAGAAGGTTTAATGTGTCTGTCAGCATTGTGTCCAGAGGCTGGTGGGGCTACCAGAAGACGCGCCAGTACACCAGGAGACTTGGATGAAGGCATAGGTAGGCACCAACACAACAGTAGGACTGCTACCTCCGCCTTTGTGCAAGGAAGAACAGGAGAAGAACTCCCAGAGCCCTGTAAAATGACCTTTAGCAGGCTGTGCATGTGTCTGCACAACAGGTTAAAAATCAACTCCATGAGGATGGTATGATGGCCTGACGTCCATATATGGGGTATGTGCCAACACCATGCAGGATGCTTGGCATTTACCAGTGAACACCAGGATTGGCCAGTTCACCACTGGTGACTTGTGCTCTTCATAGATGAAAACAGGCTCACATTGAGCACATTTGGCAAACGTGACAATTCAATTTTCAATTCAGTTTATTTATATAGCGCCAAATTCACAAC
>NW_015151251.1:339348-343132 GCF_000732505.1 Cyprinodon variegatus | reverse complement strand
CTCAGCATCACCCCTGGACAGGATATTTCTAATTTTTGCAATGTTCCTCAGATGAAAGAAGGAAATTCTAGAAACCTCTTTGATTTGAAAACTCTTTGACAGAGTCTGGAGACACAGTGTAGAGCAACCTGCTGTCTGCAACATCCTTCAGCATGACCGGTTTAGCAGGGGGTCAGTAATGGTGTTGGGGGCATTTCTTTGGAGGGCTGCACAGACCTCCCTGTGCTTGCCAGAGGTAGCACGACTGCCATTAGGTACAGAGATTAGATCCTCACACCCCTCATGAGACCATATGCTGGTGTGGTTAGCCCTGGGTTCCTCTCAATGCAGGACGATGCTAGACCTAATGTGGCTGTAGTGTGTCAGCAGTTTCTGCAAGACGAAGGCATTGAAGCCACGGACTGACCTGCCCGTTCCCAAGCATAAATTTTGTTTACAATGACAGAGGTCAAACATTCCCTGTCAGTCTTTACCAGCTTTGCACACACTGTAGCTGAGATTTTAGCCCCTTCCTCCATGAGACTGTTGCTGGGAAACACAGACTTACAATTTCCTCCATAATGTTCTTATGGGATTGAGTTCTAGAGACTGGCTAGGCCACTCCAGGACCTTTGAATACTTTTTACAGAGCCACTACTTTGTTTCCGAGCAGTATGTTTGGGATCGTGGTCAGCGTGGTACATCCCGCCACGTTCTATCTTAATGTTTTCATTGACATTTTATCTTAAAATTCAAGATACATGGCTTCATTTATTCTTCTCTTAATACAGATCAGTCATGCTGTCCTGTCTGCAGAAAAACAGACCCAAAACATGATGTTTCCACCCCTATGCTGCACAAAAGGTCTTCTTGGGATGCAACTCGTCGTTTTTATTCCTATAAACATGATGATTTTTGTTCATACCAGAATTAAGCAGGGAGTTCTATTTTGGTTTCACCTGACCACATACTCGCGCCACTACAGGATTGGTGCCCTTCTCACTGTACAATTCCACTGATTGTATGCCTTGTTTTCCTTTGTCACTTTGCACTCAGTGCTCTGCAGGTCATTCATCAGGTCCCTTCATGTATTTCTGCTATTTTTGCTCACCATTCTCATGATCGTTTGACCTCAAGGGATGAGATCTTCCCTTGGGCACCAGTTTGTGGGAGATTATCAGGGCAATTAACAGGTATCTTTTATACATTGTCTGACGTTAAAAAAAATACATATGGATCAATGGTTCTATATTCCAATTGTATGTCTGCTGCTGTCTCCTCGTACCTCCAGTGAGCTTCAGCAGGAGTCTGCTCACACTGAGTCTTGTTCTGTTGGAAGGAATTTTTGCTCTTTATCTTTTGCTGCCTGCATGGCCAGTGTGATGGATTGCTGTAGAGTCAACAAAACAATCCAAAATCAATGACTCGATACAATCAACTGATTTTCCTTACACCAATCTGACTTTATGATTAAACTAAATTGTCTCTGTAAAACACCTTGAGATGACGTGCAGTAAATTGGTTCCATTTTCTTCCATTTGCTCCAGCAGATGATTTGTTTACACCGAGCTTCATGCCTGTCATAGATTTCCTCTTGCCAGCCTGTTGCAGTCTTCTCTCCTGGTGTTCTCTGACAGTTCTTTGGTCTTCGACATGGTAGAGTTTGAAGTCTGACTGTTTGAGGCTGTGGAAAGTTATCTTTAAAAAGATAAGTTCAAACAGGTGCCATGAATACAGGTAATACGTGGAGGACAGAGGAGCTTCTTATACAATAAATTACTGGCAAGGGCGTAGGTTTGATTTCAATTATGATAGGGACACCATTGGCTCTAAGCATCATTGATCTGATGTGAATGATCCTTCAAAATACACATATATGGTAGGCCTGATTCTAGATTATTTCAAGGTAAATTCTCTTTTTTTCTACTTGCAGAAAGGTAACTAGTGATATCTGCGTTACATTTCTGACTAAGAATATTTTAATTTTAAATAGGTAGAATGCCTCTTAAATTAAAATGTGACTAGTCAGGTTGCCTATTTTATATTAAAATAAAGCCTCATTATTTTGTTAAAAGTTAGTCATAATAGATTTGCTTACACGTAATTGCATTCTGATTAGGCATATTAATATTTCAGATAACTGAAATTCCAATTTAACTCGCCACAGTTGATATTTGTAATGATATTTCTACTAGTAAAATATATTCTTGATGTCAAGAATTGGATATCTGGAATACTTTATTTTTTATATCTGAAATGGTCATGGTCATGAATAGAATTAACTGGACTATGTAGATCTGACATTAGATTTTATTCTCATCAAGATTCAGTTTTAGCTATCAGTGATGTTTATTTTTGGTTGGAAATTATGTAATTCTAGATATCAAGAAGGAAAAGCCAAATACACACAAATTGGGTAAGTGAAGTCATTTGAACCAGTGAAAATTATATTCAAGATATCTGAAATGTTTGGATTTAGGAGGAATGTCTTTTTCCATGTCTGAAATGTTGATTCAAATACAAATGCAGCTAATAAATGTCAAAATCGCCTGCCATATAATTGCTCCGATTTTCTGATTATTTATTTGAGGGTTTTGTCTAAAGAGAAAATTTGCATTTCTTGCTACATTTATAAATTTCTTTTGAAGATATAGAAGAGAGGTAGAGAGGTAACCCCGCCCCCCTTCTTTTTTTTATCCAACATACTCTCTGTATTTTAAAACACAGTGAAGGAATATACATTCAAGCAACTGCAAGCAAATATCTATTGGGAATATAAATGTGACACTAAGCGTTAAATTCAATATTTCAAAAAAATTTACAACTGGGCTGTAGGTACTCTGTGTACCCCAATTCATGTTATTTATCTTAACATTACAAACACACTTCTTACATAATGCATCTGAAAAGTAGATAACAGATAGTAAAGCATAAAACTAACCAAATTCAAACTGTAAATGCCGTATTCACTGTATATAATTTTAACTAAACATTCACTCTCAGTTTGGAGTTAAACAAGCACAGTCATTTGCACTGCTGATTTAGAGGAACAGGAAACAGGGTAGACAGTCAGACGGAGCAGCAGCTGCCAGGCAGCAAAGCTGCAGGATAGCAAATGCAGCAGCAACGTTGTATTGTAAATGATAAACATGTTATTAACCAGTTATTTATCTTATTTGTTTGGGGGTGACTTATTACATTTAATTTACTATTAAATCAAGTAGAAATCCTACAATTAAAAAAATGTACCTATGATGAATTACAGACCTGTCTTATCTTTCTTATTAGGAGAACCTGCATACCCAGTGGCTGACTAAATACTTTTTAATCCCAATGTATGGCCATGTTATACCAAAACCTTTAACAGTATTTATTGGCATACATTTCTCTCCATCAATGAGTGATGGAAAAGGTCAGAATACACCCTTTATGACATATTGAGATAATGCCAGACTGATCAACAATTTTAAAAACAAAGCACAGGTTGGGTGGGGATATAAATCATTGATGCAAACAGAAAAACAGGAGAACTATCCATCCATCCATCCATCCATCCATCCATCCATCCATCCATCCATCCATCCATCCATCCATCCATCCATCCATCCATCCATCCATCTTTTTTCTTTTATTTTACAAGAAAAAAAAACATGATCTCTGTAGAAGTACCTACCATAATTGGGACAGTAAAGTTTGGAAAATTGATCCTGGAAAAGTTTCATTTTTACATTCAATCTGAGTAGGAGTCATGGGACTTTTTTTTAGCAGTTAGTCAAGTTATTGTTCTCAACTATGCTGTGATGGG
>NW_015151251.1:334806-338054 GCF_000732505.1 Cyprinodon variegatus | reverse complement strand
GTTTATGTTAAAGCTATTAATTCTGGTACACAATTATACACAATTTATTGGTTAAAATTGTGTATTTTGTTTCAAAGTATATTCATGGTTTTTGTTTTCTTTTTTACTCACCATTATTTGTCCAATTATTTCCTGCTAAATTGGCCAGATGAGGTCATTGATTACCTTGCTGGGTTCTACCATTTAGAGGGTTTCCTTTGGAGTATTGCTTTGCTTGTCTTTCTTTAAAGCAACTTTTGGAGTTATCTTATATCACATTGTTTATTTTGCAGAATCTTTCATTAGGTAGATGAGTTTGTAAATTAGATTCAATTCAATTCAGCTGTAAAAGGCGGCACTGTCCAGGAAACACACAGCCAGGCCGACGAGCACCGAGCCAGCTCCCATGTCAGAGGATGAAGAGAGCACATCCAGCCAGTCACGGTCAGAATAACAGGACTACACTGGAAAACAGGCCGATCTCCAACATCTAGATTTATAATTTAATTCTTGTTTCTCTATTGAGACTTTGTTTGTATTTTTTCTACCTGTTTAATTGTGGTTTGTTCCACTCAAGTGCACATTAATTCACATTAATATCCGGGGCTCAAAAGACCCAGATCTCCAGAATCATTAAGGATAAGTCAGAACCTTACAGAAGAAAACTGCTGCAAAACAGACCTTTTGCAACACATTCTTCTTGAGTTTCAGAACTTATAGAGCCAGACTGGATGACAAAGACACCCCTGGTTGTTGGCCTGAGCTGTTGCTGGATGAAACTCAAGCTTGCCAAATGGACATGTACAAAAAGGTTTGCAGGACTTGCATTATTAGGGACAGGACAAACAATATGTATTTTGATGATATTGATCATTTCATTTGTTTACTGATGAGTAAAGACAAGCTAACAGGATGAACTGCATGCTATGCTATAGTAACATGTTTTGAGCTGTTGTTGAAGCTTGGACAAGCTTTATTTAACTAAGGGTTTAAACAATGATATAAGATTAGTGTTCATGTGTTCTTCATATAGTCATTACATTTCCATTATCAAGTATGACCAAGAGTCATTTAATGGAATCCTGATGTCTGTTCTCTGCTAGCTATTTCAAAGAGGGTAAAGAATCATTTGACTATAGGTTATTGGTTCTTGATTAAGCAAATAATTTAATAAAACATTATTTGGCCAAATAATGTTTTATTCACCTCATGGATTTGCATTGTGAATTGGTCTGAAAACATTCCAATTTCTCTAAATTAGTGAAAAGCTAATTTGATCATATCCCAAATTCTTCCAGATAAACTTTGGTTTTCAAACTCAAAATCCATCTTAAACTGTAATATGGTTTTCAACCATGTTCCCCTTCGTCTTTGTACATAGTAGTTTAGTGTAGTTGAGTTTTCCTAGTTTTAGTTAAGAGTTTTAAACTGAAATATGTTTGACTTGGAGCTGAATGATTTTTGTTAATAAACTCTTATACTTTGAAGTTGTGTATTTATTCCATGTATGTGCAGAATTAACTCTTTGACCATGATTAGAGCTCGTAGGCTAGTAGGGCGTGTGTTCATAAACAATATATAACAGCCGAAATAATATCTGATTAAATAAGATATTTACCACCCTGCAGGGGAGGGCAATAAACATCTTAAGGTATCAGAAATATAAAAAACCAGCTGGCTGGGAATAGAATAAATCCACAACATTAATGTGGCATCCAACCTGGTTGGGCAGTGAAAATAAAACCACAACATCCTCCTTTTAACATTAGACACATTCATCCTAATAAAAACTAAATACTGTTTTCAAATAAAACAACCTACTAAAACCCAACTGGCCAAAAATGTAGTGTCTCCCAAAACCTTATAGCTGATTGGGTTACCTTTGGTGGAAGTAACTGCAGTTCATTATTTGCATGGACTTACAATTTTATGTCGTTGTGGAGGAGTGTAGGCCACCCTTCTTTGTAGAAATTGTTTTAATTGTGCTAAATGGCTTCTGAGCTTAAATAACATCTGTTTGGTTCTAAAGCAGGAAAGAAACCCTAGATTATCACCCTGCTACCCCTATATTTCACTGTTTAAATGTTTGATTTCTCATAGGCTGTGTTAGTTTAACTTCTTTAAGAAGCTGTTACAGGTGATCAGATATGTAATTTCCAGAAGGTTCTACTTATGTCTCCAAATTTATTCCCCTTGGTTTTGAGGACTTTGTCATCGGTTTGAAATATCAAACATAGCAACAAAGAAAAAGAAAAGCACACCTGTGACCTGATGCAAAGGATATAAACTATTTCCATCTGTTTGACTTGATAAGCATGTTTCTTATTTTTTATTTGTATTTTTCTTAATCTAAAGCAGAGTAAAAAAGGGTTGGTTCAAGACAGCTGCCAAAAACAGGAGGAGATTGCACTCCTTAGTGAATTCTTCTCTCAGTGTACGTGTGCCTTTGGAGGAGGAGAGGCTGCCTATACTGAACCCTCCCTTCATTATCAATGTCGTCATCTTTAAGAGTCTTCTGTCTGGCTCCACAAGGCTTATCATTTCCTCATTGGCTTACACAATTATAGAAGACACACAAACCTGTATAGCCACACACACCCACTGCCAAGTTTGTGCGCTCGCATACACATAGGTGCAAGGAGGTATTAGGGACCCCTCTTAAGTCCAAAATAGATCAACTGAACCTTCTTGAGGCAGCAAAGTGGTTTCCTACAGCATTAAAGCACAGGTCACAGAGGCCTGTCAGACAAAAAAAAAAGCAACAACTGCTGCTGGCAAACAGGGTTCTCTTGCTGCTCCTCTCTTCTCTGAGGTCAGAGCCAGCAGGTTAAACAGGCAGAGCAAAACATGAAACCACAGATTGCTGCAAGCTGGATTATATATATCTATATATATATATTAGGGGTGGAATGGTTCACAAAATCCACGGTTTGGTTCGGTTCACGGTTTCGTGGTCACGGTTTTCGGTTCGGTAAATGTTGATTGTTACACTGAAATCCCATAAAAATAAATGAAATTAATGAAAAAAACAAAAAAAATTAATGAATTGTAATTATTTTTTATGATTTGTGGAAACCCTGGATCATTTCCGCATGTTTTGCTGCTTTGAATTTAATCATCTCGCGCATGCCGTCTACGATCTTCAAGTAACTCAGAGCAGAGCGGAGGCTGTAGGCTTTGCTTTGTGTAGGCGGTCTGGAGCGCAGCGGGGCGGAGCGCTGACGGAGAATGTGGGATTTCGGGGTTAGCATGACATGTTGGTCATGTTG
>NW_015151251.1:330588-334356 GCF_000732505.1 Cyprinodon variegatus | reverse complement strand
ATATATATATATATATATATATATGTTTGATATTCTGATCTGATCAAAGTTCTAGCTTTAGGAGTTGTATCTGTTTGGTAGGCTTTATTAAAAACATCCTTGAAATGAAGCAGTATCACAAAAGCAGATATCGTCTACCAGGCCTGCCCTTCTGCCAAACCCCCAGAAGTGTGCGTGAACACACACCACACATATAAAGAACACACATCCTGTTGCATCAGCTGTGCAGGTGTTTGAGTAGAGATAAGAAAAAGAGCTGCCCTGTGGTTCATGGAGGTACGGCAGTGTTCCACTCAGCTCTGACCTCACCTCTATACTGGCATTTCCAAGCTGGGAACATTTCACTGAAGAGGGCAAAGGCAACAGAGCTTATCAATGTAGTAGCGGAAAACCAGTCACAAAGCAGAGTCAGCAGAGTTCGAGCGATTTAAAGTTCTAGTGTGCATCTGAATGACTTCCCTGCAAACGTCTGAAAGCAGGGTTAAATACAATTCAAAAGAGCAAGTAGTTTATCACTCACATGGTAAGACTGAACACCCAACCTGCCTCTGTAATGGTGCTGCTCTCCCAAACCCTGCTCTGCTATGATATCTCTATCTGAAATGCCAAGCCTCACAGCCCCCAATCCCAAAACACACACACTATATGAATATATGAACAACAAACTGACATTTCAAGTGCTCTTGCACTCGGATTAGTTTAGGGAAATAACTACACTATATTATCCCTTAGCTCCCACCTTTTATACCCTCTGCATAAATGAATTGCATACCCAAATGTATCCCACATGCTAGGGAAAGCTAAGATCTTACAACACTGGCTTAACTTTCTGAAGGACTGGTGTGGACATGTCAGACATGGGCAATGTGGAGTCAACAAGTCATCTCCATGTCATGTATTGGTTCTACCCAGCCAATTAACCAGGTGAGTCCAATCTGCACAGGTTAATTCACGGTGAAGATTGGACTCACCTGCTTCAGCGGCTGGGTAGAACCAATACATGACATGGAGATGACTTGTTGACTCCATATTGCCCATGTCTGGGACATGTCCCCACCAACTTTGGGCATGGAGGGGACAGTCCCTACCAATAATTTCCGCTGATTTACTTCAGCCAACAGTAACTGGGCTCAGCTGCAGCTGTCTGTGTTAGAGCGTTTTCTGTCCGTGTTTTTTCCTTGCTCTGCCGCTGCTCTCGAGTCCCACCTCTCTGTGAAACATCATCGGATCTGTAGCTTTGGGACACTGCAGAGTAGCTACGAGGATGAGAAGAGATACCGAATATGGCAAGTCGTTTTAACATACAGTTAGTTTCGTCAGAACCCTTATGGCAAATCGTTTTAACATAAATTCGCAGCTACTCTGATATATGTTTAAATAAAAGTTAGGAGACGGGTTGGTTACAAAATCAGAAATGCCACAGAAAAATACGCTAGTTACACATACAGACCCTTTTTCAGCTAAAAATGGCAACAGATTATACATTTATATAAGTTAAAAAAAGATGGGCTTCTCAGGGCCATACTCAGAGTTACAGATTAAAATTGACAAATATCTGTTGTTTTATTATTGAACAGAGAATCAGGCTGCAGAGCTCCTAGAGATCCTAAAAATGATTCTCTCTGGCATCATTATATTGGTAGACAGGTTCATAAATCTGTTTTTAAGCAGAGCAGAGACACATTTAGGGACAGCTGCAGGTTTAAAGGTGAAACAAATTTACTGAGATATGCAACATGCAATAAAATATATCTCCAAGTTTACAAGACAAATGTGCAATGCTATAATAAAATTCAACATATAATTTTGTCTTTTGTAGCTCAACGAGACTCAGAAATAGCTGCGCCAGCAACCCAGAGACAGCCAGACTCACAGGACATAGACTTAAAATTAAAAGAATTAAAGCACAAATAATACAAATCAGTGTATTATTTACACTTCAATTATTTTTGAAATATAAGGTTCAATAAATAAACTTTGGCTGTCAATGACAATTGGGTCAAATATCTAAATTTGATTTTGCTGCTTGTGAAGGAGGAGAATCACTGATGCAGCTTAAAGGGAAGCCATGCATGGATTGATTGATGGAAGTGAAGTTGTTTCCATTCTAGGGATGCAGGATATATTAATGTTGGCATCGGTATCGGCTGTTATTTGTCATTTTCTATAGATTCATGTTTTTGAGCCCTTTATGAAATAATGCACTAAAGGCAGGCATCTGTCTATAACTGTAAATACCACAAATGTATTGTGGTTCTCTTGTGTTCTGAACAATAATAAAGCATTCAATAAATATATGTTTGAGCTCATTTTTTGGAAAATATAAACCCTATTAAAAGTGTTCGGGTTGAGTAGTTGTAGATCCATCAGCATCCACCCTTAGAGTGTCCCCACCAACTTTTATCACAAAGTTACACCCTTGTCTTATAGTTTTGGTACTCACATTTTACATAATTTGAGCTCCCAGTATGTAACTTCAAACATGTCCAAAATAATATTTGTTTTTCTCTTGCATAAAAGTATGCTATTTTTAATATTCTGTATCTTGGGTATAATTCATAGTTGACCTCTTCAACTGAGTACACTTGTTTCTATAGTCATAAGCATCGTGAAACTGTGACCCTTTTGTAAGCACAAGGTCCAACAATTGATCTTAATTAGGACCAAAAGTGCAAAACTGGATTATTTGATTTTGTTATGTCTAAATTTAACAATAAACACACTTTTCTACATCAAGCTATTCATTAATATTCATTCAAGCATGTTATTTTGTGATATTTTACATCAGCTTTCAGTATTTTGACTATGCTTTCTGTCCTCTCCCTCTTTACGCACATCAATAAGCACAATCTTTTCAGCCCACTCCTACACTTTCAATACTTCTTTAAAAAATGTATCTCATTGGCTAACAAAATATGTCACTGATTTGGGGATTTCCATTTACAATGACGCATTTCACATGCTGGACATTTCTGATGTATTCTGGATTCTGAGAAAGGAACTTATGCTTGGTTTGCGGAGCAAACAAATTGCTGAATAAGCCCACTTAAGATAGATAATCTAAAATGTTAGACATATCTACTTAAAAACAGAAAAAAAAGGTTTTTCTTTATTTGTACTTCTTCATGGGGAAAAATTAGGTTTGGTCGATTATTACATGTGATTTTAATTTATGGAAAATACAACCTGATATTACTTTTTTGTGGAGCGTTACGAACAGAATGAGGCCATTTATGCCAGGATAGAACGTGTTTTGAAATGCCATTAGACAAGAACAAGGTAAAAAGTGAAAATTATGAATTCTAATTTGATGACAGATTATTAGTCATTGGTGTTTGTGGAGTTTAGAATCACCTGATTCTGTTACGTTTGCTGTTAGATGCAGAAAAAAAATTTGACCTCGAAATATCTGGGGCTGGGCGTTGGGAGCTAAGGGGGTAACCAAAGTATTCACTCACCTGCCTTGACTTGCATATGAACTTAAGTGACATCCCTTTCTTAATTATTGGGTTCAATATGATATTGTCAAGTGTTTTTCAAGTGCATCTACAAAAGCTTCAGGTCTTCCAGAAAGGCTGGCCAAGCAAAAAGAAATGTGTTTATTGCATTCTTTTACTCTTCATCAACAAGTGCAATTGTGAGGGTGTTGACTGATGATAAAAAAGATGGCCTGTCTTCTGTCAGATATGCATACCCCGTCAGACCAGCATACCCATAGTCAATACACATGCACAAGACATCAGATTTGCATTTATTCCTTTAGTTTTG
>NW_015151251.1:325821-329684 GCF_000732505.1 Cyprinodon variegatus | reverse complement strand
GCCAAGTTCCTGGGGGCCCCATAAAATTCCGTTTACATGCATGGTTAATACAGCTTTTACGAGTTTGTGCACATAAATTAGGTTTGTTGATAATAATCCTCTCGTTAAATGCAATCAGAATGCTTATAATATCAAGCGTGTCTCAGGGTCTTCAGTTTCCACCACATTGGATCAGTCCATTTCCTGCATACAAAAGTGCAGAAAGTGACAAACAAACAGACAGCAAAAACCATTTGACCGTTTGAAAAGAAACGGTACATAGAGCTGTGTTGCCAGCTTAACGCTTTTTTTTTTTGGGGGGGGGGGTATTTTAGCAACTTTTCAGACCCCTCTAGCGCTTTTATTTCAAGAAAGCGCCAAATCTAGCGGTTTTTTCTTTTACTGGAGACTTTATATATAAAAGTGTCAAACTCTGCTCTCCAGAGTGAGTAGATTTGTAACCTCGCCTCCTGCTCTACTCTATTTTGTCTGTTGTCATGATTCATGCAGGGCAGGAGAGGACCTTTAAACTTCGAATCCAGATTGCAAATGAAATTCACTCAAGGTTATAGGTCAAGGAAATAATCTCGCTCAAGGTTACAAACTCATGTAAAAAACCATCCCTCCATTTTCTGACCATTCTTTCTGACCCATTCTCCTCCTCTTCACCACTGTCTTCTTCTTCCTGAGTTTTTTTGTTTTTTTTCATTGATTGGCGAACAACTAATTGTGAATTACGGACAATAACTGGCATGGAGTATGGAACTAAATGGCTGAATTATATGTATTTTATTTACTTACCTCTTTCTGCACTGCTTTGATAGATCAAAACAAAGAAAAATTGCAGGGATTCTGAATCTCATACAGCTAGATGAGATGAAATATGCAAATTGGGTGATGATGTCGCCTTATAGCGCCTTTTAGGACAGCCATTAGTGGTCTTACTGCTGGGGAGTTGGCAACACTGGCAAAGAGATGAGAGAAGCAGAGAAGAGAAGCTATTGAAGAAAAATTCTAAATTGTGACACAAAAAAAATGGAAAAATATGAACTTGAATGAAACTTGTGATTAAATTGAAATGGGTGTGCCTCATTTATGTAATCAAGGAGCAGGATTTACCCTTTGTTTCAGCTGGTCATGAGACAAGGGATTTATTGTTATTTCTTAAGAGAGTTTATTTCAGAAATTTGTTGGTGTTCCCTAAAAGAACCAGCGCCAGTAAGAAAAGGGAGTAATAGAGAACGGCTGGCGGAAGTCTGAGCTCCTGAATCGGATCGACGGTAAGATAGGTGACACTAACTCAGCGGAGCTTGAATATCCAGCTTCTAGCTAACTTCCCCGCAGCAATTCATGACAGATTTCTGAAGCAGTCTTAGAGTTCACAAAGTTTTTGTTCTCCGCACATCCCATATTGCTGAGTTCTTTCTATATTGTGGCATTTTGACACAACTTTGTCAAGAAGAACCAGCACCATCGCAGAAACACAAAATTCTGCAGGCAACTGTTAGGACAGCTCAGTTACAGCACTAGGGGGCTCAGATAATAAAAAAAATATAGTTTTAACTAGTCCAAATTACCTAAAATATCTTGATTATATTTCCGGATGTGTGAGACTTTAAATGACAAATCAAATGATGTAATTTGACATATCTCAAAATGCATTTTGACTCTCCACAGTATGATTAAAGATATCTTGAAATGTTATTTTCCCCTAGACATATCCTTTCAGATATCTTAAAAAACCATTATTAAGGGCAGTTAAAATTTAGTAAATAATGTTTGTTTATTCTATTGAATTTCTGTATCACTATAATGGGTCTGTATTATCAGTTCTCTTCTCAATTCAGAGGGCCCCATGGCTGTCTTTGCCTACAGCCCCAAATTTCCTAAATCCGCCCCTGTGACTAACAATGGGAGAGAGAATTGTATGTGACAGCTAGAAGGCTCAACATGGCAATGTATGCTGGGTCGAAAACCAGAGAAGAAGAATCAGACATGAGGCATGTTTGCTTGGGTGAAAAACAGAAAGATGAGAGAAATCACATCTGCTTTGGTAACCATTGTCTCCTGCACCTACAGGGTTTCCAAAAGATCCTGCAAAGGCAACAAATATAAGCAACCACTCGCACAGACAAAGCACACACACCCACGCACACATCCATGCACATCTTTGTTAATGGCAAACGTTAGCCTTGGTTTTGACTCCATATAAGTGGCATTGTGTGCTCAGAGTAAGGTGAGTGTGTTATTGGGAGGGCGGGGAGGTGGGTAGCAGGCGGTGTTAAGTCAAGCAGGAACCCTCAATGTTGCTAATTTATTTACAGATTTAATTAGATGGATAGAGCCCTCACTGATATGAGAAAGAGAGGAGAGATGTTGCCAGCGTTACAGCACTTTAATTATGGTAGCAGGCTCCTGATCCCTGCGCTCTGCTGTCTGGGGAGCCAGTTAATTAAAATCCTCATTATTTTACTTTTAATTAGTTCCCCCCTCTTTTGTTTCCTTTCACCATATGGCTATGTTCCGTGGTCAAATTAACGTAATTGAGCTAATTAAGCCGATCACTTTAATTATTCAAAGTGTTCTGATTGGCCAGGAGAACTTTTCTCCCTCTCCCTCCATGACATTCCTGAATGAGGCTCAGAGTTAAAAAGTCGCTTTCTCTCTCATACTGTTCCTCTGCTGTAAATTATTGCTGCAAAAGCTCAGTTCCTTTATGTTCTAAAACTGTTTCATGTTTCACTACCACACAAAAACCGGTAAGTAACACAGCTTTTGGGTTCTGGGTCTTTTCAAAGATAATTCTGAACATTTAACACACTATGGTAGCTGCTTTGCAATCATCTGGTGATTTGGAATTTTCAGCTAACAAATAGCTGGAACAGCTTGAGAAGTTTTTCAAGAGCTGAAAACAGGTTCTTTCAGTAGTATAATACGAGCTGGATGGAGGTTTCAAAGAATGGGGCAAGCTTTGGATGAGCCCTTTCTGTCAGCATTCGGCATGGGAAAAAACAATCCCCTGTCAGGTGTTCTTTAGTTGCATCATTTGGTCTCCGCTCAGTTGCATTTTTCTCCTCTTAAGCCAAGTGTCCCACTGGAAACCCCCCTACTCTCAGGTTAAAGGCCTCAGGCCTTTAAACTGCCTGAACTTGTATTGTGACTTTCCAGGCTAAGGAACTCCAAAACATTTTTCTCTATATTCAGATATTTGCACCTTGATGGTGATAAAAAAAACAGCCACAGCTGCTATGGGGCAGAAGAAAGACTGCAGTACACAGGTTCCACTAGGCCCTCTGATCACAATTATAAGTCAATGTGGGCAAAGCGTCAAGTCCAAGAACATAAACTGAGATGGACTGAGCCGGGGCTCAAACCAACAACATTCTGGTTCTAGGAGTAACTACATCACTGTCTCCCTTTACCTATTTATCATTTATTTTCCTCATGCCAAATATATTTCTCAATTTTGACACCTAAAGTGCTTCAAATGCACAGTTATGCACTGGTAGACTGTTTTTTTTTTCTTTGCCATTGGCCAGCACTGAAGAACTTCCTGCTAGAAGAAACTTTTGGTAAAAGTCACGATCCCTACATTTTTCTGTTGTTCATGAGCAGCTGTTGTGGTATGGTGTCCGACTTGCTATAGTATGATTACTCAAGTTTTTATCATTCAATTATTTGTATAAAATTTTAGCAACGAGAAAATGACTTACAGTATCAGTTTTGCTTGAATCATGAAGCTGAAATGAACCAAATACAGTACTAAAGCTAAGCTGAAAGACATTAAAATATTTTACATCATTGAGAGATAGTTGGGTATATATATATATATATATATATATATATATATATATATATATATATATATATATATATATATATAT
>NW_015151251.1:303969-325793 GCF_000732505.1 Cyprinodon variegatus | reverse complement strand
TATATATACATATACATATATATACATACTCTGACCAGCTGTCCCTAAACTACCACTTGCTCACCTCAAACTAACTAATGTAAAACATGATACTTATTCTTGACCTCTGAATTTTCCAACTGTGTACCAAAATATATACCAGTAACAATAAAACAAGTATGAAAGGATGCTGAAAAAATTGTTTGGAGTTACCTCTGTAGGAAAAAGATTAGTTTACAGAGCTCAACCTTAAAACTGTAATCATTGGGTCTTACTTCATGATTAAATGTAGATTTAATGAGCTTAGTATGACTTCAGGTGCTATTAGCTAAGCTTTTATACAAGCTGATATATTAACCTGTCATTCAGTAGTTTTAATTAAATAAAAAAAACAACAGACATTAATCTAACAGACTATATGTTCAGTGATCTTATAATAAACACATTGCTTGGTACATTCATTAACAAAACAGGCTGTTTTATTTGTTTGACATCTAGTGACAAAACTCTTTTTAATCACAAAAAGGAAGAAGTGAAAGTCAGGCAGGGCAGTTTTTTTCTAAACACCATAGCTTGGACCTTTCCACTTACAGGCAAACATCACAGTTCTGCATCACAGGGATGACTAGGAAAAAAGGTAAGGCTTATCATAAGCACATAAAAATATTACGGCACCTTCCTGAGTCTTCAAGCGGTGTGAGGTGAAGGAGCTTCGGCAATTACACTCATGCATGTGTTAATATGCTTAATTAGCATGAATAAACACTTTCCTATGACACAGGCTACATTGAGAGCCACACACCTGCTGAAGCTCTGATAAAAGACAACGCCTCATGGCAAAGTGCTTTTTCATGAGACCTGCTAATTGGCATGTGAAAACGGTCTGACTAATTAGGAGAAGGCAGATGATGCTTGATTAGTTTGAATGCAAAGTGTAACTTGTGGTGTGCTGAGACTCAGGAGTGTGTCGAGGTTTTATTCCTTAACCATCACGATACAAAGATAATTGTAATTGTGATCATTTGCATACGTTAATGAATTTGCTTGACGCTTCTTGATCAGACGTGGAATAAATAATTGATGCAGCATCAGCTTAGACCATAGCAAGTGGGACGGTTTGAAATAGCTAAGCGCATTAGAGGTAGCTTGATGGCACCCAGGCAAGGTGTGAAAGTAGAGCAGATGCTATCACTTGTTTTCCTGCTCACAGCGTTCTTGACTGCTGCTGCTATCACATAAAAAAATTAGCTAACAACCTTAAATGGGATGCTGAGGGTTTAACATCTGAACCCAACTTTTAAAAGGCACCAGAGGTCAAATTAAATTGATGCAGCTCAAAAAAATGTGGTTTCCAGAAGTCATGCAGTGTGGCACAGACCAAAGGCACTGTGCTAGGAAACAAGCCAGCCTGTATGGCAGCTCTAATTGAAACAAGATTAAAAAGTAAATACATTAGATTGTTTTAAATGCCCGTGATGTTAAGGGGGGGCACTCCCCTTTAATTAGTGCTCTTTCCGATTAAGCTTTATTAGAGTGAGCCAGCCAGTCAGCCACAAAGCATATGCCCCACGTTTAGGCTCCAAGGAGCTAAAGTAGCACAGATACAGGGCTCATGCTTAATTGTTTCTGTAAATGGTCAGAGCCCAAGCCCCCTAAATCCATTCCTCGGGGTAATCAGGCATGTTTTCACCATACAGGGCTAAAGAAGGAGAGAGAGAGAAGACAGCGAGAAAAAAAAACATGCCAGGTACCATGCAACACTATGCGTCACTAATGCTGCAATGACCTCGAGTTGCTTTGTGACATTTTACAGAAACGTTGTTTTAATAGGATTTAGTTTTGATACCCACACACTCTACCCCATCACTCATAAATACATAACTCAGGCATCTGATCAAGAAACTGTACATTAGAAGAAAAAAAAAAAAAAACAATCAAACCATCGAGTTCAAGCGTGGATGATGAGCTGTTAAACATGAACACAGCCCTGCATTATTAGATAATTGAATGGCTCTCTGTAACTAATCATTTTCAGGTATTGACATCTTAGATGCTATTATCAGTGTCTGGATCTCATGATTAGTAAGAAAGGTTTTTAAAAGAAACAAATGAGAAAAACAAAACAAAATTCAGTTCAAATCAGTCTTTTACACTTCAGCAGTGGTGTCTTCAGTTCATACTGCTTTTTTTGTTTTTTTGAGTCACCATTGTCCTCCAAGTTTGCTCAGTCTTGTAAGAGAAGTTTTTTGCCATTGCAGTTCACATACAGTCTGAAGCCTTTGCACAGGCTGCTGCTTACATTGAGTGCGAACAGAGTGGGTATCCTGGTATAGAAAACCTCTGAAATAGCAAGGGAAGAGTATCCTTAGGATAAACTGGAGCCTCGCTGGGAAAAGTGAAATTGAAGGGCAGTAATAAGGCTTCAATACAACAACTATAACAACAGCAAAAATAGCAGTCGAGGAACAATACAGAGGGGAGGTGAAGCTGGGAAACTCAGGACTCTTCCCACTTAACATACCTGTAGATGAGAGAGGAAAAAGAAGGAGCTAGATTTAGAAAAAGGATCAGTGCTACAACACATGCAGTACTTTAAATCTTTAAAGCTCTTTGATTGGAAAGTCAATAAATATAAGAAAAAAAAAAACACGGCTGAATCCTAAAAGAAAAAGGCAAACTAAATTTGAGAAAACTAATTTAAAAGTAAATCTGCAGCTCAAGGCATGACTATGTACACACATTGCCTTTAAAGCAGTTTCCAAGAAACATTAGTAACCAAGTATTCTGATTTCTAACTTTAATATTCACTTCATCACATTCCCAATTGTGTACCCTCCGCATCTATTTTATCCATACTTTCCATGATTTGTTACTTTAAAGAAACCATTTTCTAAGCACCTAATGTTTAGAACGTTTTAGATTATTTTTCAGGCCCTCTGACTTAAATGAACCATGATTAAACCAAAGATTAGCATAGGAACATGTGTGATGTACCAGCTTTCAGACAAGAAAAATGAAGTGCTATAAAAACACTAAATACTGAAGATCAAAATGCCAAAAGGGACATATGACCAGCAAACCATATTTACAAATAAAGGCTTTCTTTTTAGATAAACAGCAACAATATGTCAGATTGTAACAGTGTTTATTTTTGTCTTGTTTGTCTTGAAATATATGATTTGAAGAATGCATAGCAGTAAAGTGTCATTTTTTTCTAGCTTTTCTGGTTTTATTTTGCAAAGTTATTTATTATTTATTTTTTATTCCTGGTTAATTGTAAAAACTTGCAGTTGACCGACTATTTTTTGCCAACAATTAATTTGTTTCTTTTCCTTTTCTCTTGATGCATGGTTCTGGAAAATGATCTCAACAACCCTTTTATTTACCTTCTGGTCTGTCAGCACGGAGCTGCTCTGAAGTGGAGCCAGGTGGCTGTTGTGCAAAGCAGCGGCGGGCCTGTCATGTTCGCAGAAGATTGTACCATTGATGTAATGGAAGCGATCCCCGGGAATTAGTCTGTTTCTACAGGTGGCACAGCTGAAACACTGCAGGGGAGTAGAATAAAACAAAGCCCATGAATGACTAAAAATATCAGCAGCATACTCTATAAACTAACCTTCATTAGGTTTTTACTTTAATTAAAACCAACTGGCTAAGTTTCACATAGATAGCGAGAACACCCAAGTCAGACATCAGTAGATGGTCAATAAAACATTTTAAGAAAGACTGCCTAAAACTTAGACTTTCTGGGGGGAAAGGAGCTCCTTTTGTTTTCATACTAAATATGTCTGCTACATAGTACTGATTGGGTTATACCTTAATGTGGTAGACATTCCCCTGTGCCCTCATCACCATCTCGTTTGCTGGGATTGGTTGGCCACATGCGCTGCATGCCCCAAAGAGCCTGAAGACACAAAAACAAGCAATGCTTTGCTCAGCCTATACCACTGATTAATCAACCATAATAGGCAGCATCGGTTCCTCTGCCGCCTTCTACACCTCCTCACTTGATGTAGTCACTGCGACACAGAATCATGCCCCCTTTGCTGTAGCAGGTGGTGCCGATGTCCCCCAGCTGGGCCTGGCAGCAGGAACATTTGAGGCAGCGTGTGTGCCAGTAGCGCTCCATAGAGAAGAGCAGAAAGCGGTCAGCGATCTTCCCCCCACATCCAGCACAGGACCTGGGTGCTGGTGGTACACCGGATGCTTGGTTGCTCACCATCCTGATGGGGGCCCCCAGGCTCCTGGAAGGAGAGGCAAGAGTTCAAACATGTTTTGATTTGGGGAATTTCTTCAACTGACAGCTAGTATTAAATCATTAACATTACATTATTATAGCTTTAACATTACCATGTTCCATAAGACTGGCATCCCACCTGTGAGAAGTTCACCTAAACTTTACATACTGGTACAGCTTTGGGTAATTAGTGTTATATTAAATGGGAAAGGATGCTATGCAAAGAAAAGCTCCAGAACAATGGCTTGTTTGTATTCTCATTTCATGATACCTATTTGTAGCTATAAAATGTAGGAAAAATGTACAGAAATGTTGAAGCTAAATGGAGCGCGAGCTCACAGAAAAGGCTGCACGCTGGAATGCGCGCGAGGACTGAAAGCAAGAAAGAGACGCGTTACCTTATTAGGACAAAGCGTTTCCTCCTTCGGTCACAACTTTACAAAGAAAAGTATTCAGAGAGCTCTTGGTACAGTCAAAGGTACGGCGCTCTTAAACACCAAATCCACTGCATCCATTAAAAAAGGTTTAAAAGGTAAAAAAAAATAAAAATGTATGTGTCAATAAATATATATATAAAAGCACAAGACGGCGGCGTTAAATGCAGGACAGCACTGCTGCCAGGGTACAGCTTCTCCTCGGCAATCGGCTCTGCCGACTAGAAGTAGATGCGTGGAGGAACCATCCCGGTGCTTTCTCCTCTGTTACAGCTGTCTGTCTTCAACAGGCTGCCCCCTTCAGCGCATCTGACAGCGACTCGATTCATCAAATTACTAAAGGGGCTGTTTAAAGTACCAAGAGAAGGAGGTCGGGGGAACGCCGCAGCCAATGAGAAGTCCGGAGGCGTGTCTCGAGTAGAAACGGTTTATTGGCTTATAGTAGCCCATTGCTATATGTAGATTTCAGGGGCGGATTTAGGAAATTTAGAGCTCTAGGCAAAGACAGGCAGGGGGCCCTATGAATTGAGAACACAACACATAAAACAGACCAATTATACAGATACAGAAATCATAATAGAATTAAATTTAACGTAGATGAATATATTATTTATCTACGTTTTGTCCCTCTCTTCTTGTCCCTTTCTTCTTGTTTTCCTCTCTATGTTTTGTACTCTTTTTTTCTACTCTGACTTTTTATGCTGTCTCAAAAGGAATTAAATATTTTTTCCCAAGCACTAAACTAACTTAGCTGATTGCTCCTTCCTGTGTTTCCAAAAAGGCGACAGCAAAAGTAAATAACCCAGTCCTTCTTTTCACTGTAGACACGCCATGATCTGCTTATCTGTTCTCCATTTTTCATTTGGATGAAATAATAGCTGCATGAATCATGACAGCAGACAAGATAGAGGAGAGCAGGAGGCGGGGTTACCAATCAGGGGTTGACGTTAAGGATTCGGGCAAGTGGATTTCACATTTCATTTGCCCAGAAACAATTTTTACTTGCCCAGTATAATGTTTGATAAATATAGTTCCTTATATTAATTTTTTTGTATATCAATGAAACATGTTTGTTTTTAAAAAAAAAAAAGTGTAATTCAGTAAGTTTACAGGTTCCTGGTGTGTATATGCATGCGTCAGATAATGAACTCAAGCCTACATTACTGTGTTAACATGCTTTTCAATCCTTTCTGCACATTCTTTTCAAACTAAACTTTGCTTTAAGCTGTTGTGTGCTTGGAAAAAATAAAAAAAATACTTGACATGTTTAGCTCTATAACATTTAAATGCACCACTTCAATGTCTAAGAGAAAAAAATTTCATGAAAATTTTTTAATGTATGACCTGCATCACTGTACAGAATACTGCCATATGATAGAAATATTTACACTGTGCGCATACAATTATTATTATTATTTTCCTAATCCCTGACTGATCATTTTTAATCTAGCGTGTATTATAGTATAGATTAAATTCATCATCTAGCTGCTGCTCTGCAGAATTCTCTCCCCAAGAGCTGAATCACACCATCTAGCGGAAAATCACGAGGCTTTTTCGAAACACGCGAGAATGTGCATAAAACAACAAAAATGGTGCCGGCAACGCTTGTGGGTCGTTTTCAGCGAATGTCGGTGATTTTAAAGTAATTTTGAGTGATAAATAATTTTTTTTTGCGATCATTGCACTTGCCCGGCGGGCAAATGCAATGAAATTTGTACTCTCCCAACAATAAAAACTACTTCCAAGGGCGATCGGGCAATGGTTAACATCGAGCCCTGCCAATCTCCTTGCTCTGGAGTGCAGAGATTGGTGCTTTTATATGTTGTTGCTAAAGTCTCCATCATTCAAAGTCTCCAGCAGAAAAAAGCGGGGATTTGGCGCTAGGTGATTTTTTGAAATAAAAGTGCTAGAGGGTAGAGAGCTAAATATAGCGAAAAAAGCGCTAAGGTTGCAACACTGCTCTTCGCATCGTTTGTTTTCAAATGGTTTGCTGCTGTCTGTTTGGACCTTTCTGAACATGTGCAGCAAATGGACTGGTCCAATGTGGTGGACACTGAAAGGGGGGGGGCTGAGATACATCTAATATTATAAGCATTCTGATTGCATTTTAACGAAAGGATTTTTTATCAAAAACATAATTAAGGTGCACAAATAAGGAATAGTTGTATTAATTAACCTTACATATAAACAGAGTTTTATGGGGGCCCAGGAACTTGGGGAACTGCCCAGTGTTGCCTAATGGTAACCCCCCTGGTCCATTTAAAACATAAACTGAGCTCCCAGATGATGTTACTTAGACATCTACTCATTCTTATCTGTACGGCAGGACAAGATCGGAGGACATGTTAGAAATGTCTTGAATGTTTGACAGAATCGTCCCAATTCTCAAACAGGTAAGTGAAATGTTTTTTATTTTGTTTTATTCATATCATTTCAAAAGTTTGGTAGAAGTTAAGCTACTTCAAATGCAGATGACATATTCTTGATAGCAGGAAGGAAATTCCCAATTTAATATATTTTATTAATCCTAGTTTTAACTTTATTTAGATATCCATCCATCCAAACACTTTGCAAAGCCCCTTTTATCATGTGTTTTTATAAATCATGAAAACATTTAGGAAGTGCTGGATAGAATTCCCCGGATTCTATGCAGCTCAGTTCTTCTTTTGCAGCACCCACTTACTACGACAAACAACAACCAAAAAAACAAAGAAACAAAAACAAAACAATTAAAAGAACACATTTTTATCATCTGTGACTATAAAGCAAAACACAGAGAACAATCAGTGGTTACCTAGAATGAGCTGTGCTATTCGGTTGTCGTGCATGTACATATAACTTTTTCGTAACTAGTTTTTCAGTTTGACTTATCACTTGACTAATTACATTGTTTTTAGGTAAAAATTTTTAATTGCTCCAACAAGCTTAAGGTGTAATGCTGCTTCTTAATGGATGTATTCTCTAAAAGCCTTTGATTTAAGGTGGAACAACATTTTAAGCTTTTTAGTTTCCTAAGCTCCTTCAGGTTTATCCCCCTGAAAACCTGATGTGTACAATATTATGGTTACTATACATCAAAGCTAAAAAAAAAAAAAAAAAAAGTTTCCCTGCATTCCAGTAAAGTTGAGGAATATTTTATCAGCTTTTAAGATTTTGGAAATCGCAAAGAAAACTATCCTCATGAATTGGAAAAGTATGGAAAAACTCAGCATCAATCAGTATAGTGATCTTTTTTTGGATCATATTATTCTTGAGAAAGCATCTGCATCCCCATCAGACAGATCTCTCTGGGCTCCCTTTACTTAGTGTAGTGAGGAGCTGTGGGGTGCATCCTACAGGGCGCAGGGGCTGGTTCGGGGGTCCTTGGGGGCTCTGGAGAGGCGCTCGAAGTGGGGTGCCTGGCGGGTCTAACCCCAGGGTCTGTCTCGGGCGGGGCACAGTTGGCTCCCCCCACCCCCTCTCGCATTCAGACATTGAGGGTTCTGGGTTGTCAATTGGTGGGGGTGTACCGCCTGTCTTCCAGATGGGGGTTGGACTGTGCCAGAAACCCCCTTTTGGTACTCCAAGTTTTAATTAAACCTGAGAGCAACACGCAACAACGTTACATCTGAGCAGGTGTAGGGAAGATCAGGGTCTTCTCAGACCCGTTTTCTAGGTAGCTGCTCACAGGGTTCTGTATTAAAACACCTTAATAGAGGTGAAGGGAGGGCCAAACTGTTGTAGAAAAGGTGTAAAACCAGTAGGGATAGCTGCACCCTGAAGAGGAGTGTGAAATAAATCATCATTCTTCAAGAACCTTCATGCAAAATGTATGCAAGACATCGCTTTCAGCTGTTGCATCCCTTCTCTCTCCACTCTTAAACAACAGAGTGTAAAGTTGGTCGACTCACATGGGCTAAAGACAAGGACTGGACTGCTACTCAGTGGTCCAAAATAATATTCTTTGATCAAAGTAAATGTTGCATTTCCTTTGGGAATCAGGGTCTCAGGGTCTAGAGGAAGCAAACTTTACTGACGATAATTTGCTGCTGTAATATAATAGATCGTTTTTAGAATAAAAAGCTAGCAGATTTGCATAATCAAAAATAACAGAAAACAATTATAAAGCATTCAGTATTATAAGAAAGCCCGCACTGTTTCTGAATAAATACATTATTGTATGAGTTAAGTTCTCTTCCGTTTATGCCTCTTTCCTTTTAAGTATGAAATGTCCCATGCTCCTGAATGCACCATAGCTATCTGACGCTCATGAATGCATCACACTGGTTTCTGTAGATGCGTGTTTGATTTTCCGCTCAAAACAAAGCTTTGAAGTTTCCAAACTCACGTCGGCATCACTGTTTGTTATGTGTGAATAACAAGAAACTACAAAAAAATAAATAAATAAATCAAATAAATCAGCCGTACCTCGGACACAATCTTTGGATTTAATGTTGTATTTGACACCTCTGCGTTTCATGGCTGTTAAAAAAAAGTTTCCAGGTCCTTGACATTATTTTTCAAACTCACAAACTAAAGGATTTTAAGGTTTCATGGAAAAAAAATCCTGAGCATTGTATCAAAATATCACACTAGTTTACTGTGAATGACCCATCATTTCCCTAGTGGCTGCAATGGTAATTTAACTCTATCCCTTAAAGTGATTGGGACAGCTGAACTCAGTGGCAGGGGGACCCAGTATTCAGCAACATGGTATATACACTGTGTGCAGAATTATTAGGCAAATTAGTTTTTTTAACATCATCCTTTTCATACATGTTGTCCTACTACAAGCTGTATGGGCTTAAAGTGGATCTCTGTAATTAGAAGGGGTGTGGCCTAATGACAACATCCTATATAAGGTGTGCTTAATTATTTGGCAACTTACTTTCCTTTGGCAAAATGAGTCATAAGAGAGTTGACAGACTGTGAAAAGTCATAAATTGTCAGATGTCTTTCAGAGGGGTGCAGCAGTTTGGAAATTGCTAAGACATTTTGAATTGAGAAAGCTTCCTGGAGGGGAAGCGAAACGTCTTCAAGCTTTGGAAACTAAGTCCAGTGGATTGTTTTTTATACTTTTACAGAACAAGCTTTTGAAGCGGGATCATCACACAATCAAGCGGTTCATGGCAAATAGTCAACAGGGGCGCAAGAAGCGAGTTGAAAAAAGTAGACGCCAAAATAACTACCCATGAATGGAGAAGAATCAAGCGTGAAGCTGCCAGGAAGCCATTAGCCACTAGTTGTGTCATATTTCAGAGCTGCAACATGTCTGGAGTGCCAAGAAGCACAAGGTGCTCAATACTCTGGGACCTGGTTAAGGTAAGGAAAGCTGAAAAAAGGCCACCTTTGAACAAGACATATAAGACAAAACGTCAAGATTGGGCCAAGAAATATCTGAAGACTGATTTCTCCATGGTGTTTTAGTCTGATGAAATGAGTCTAGATGGGCGAGATGGATGGGCACCAGGCTGGATCAGTAAAGGGCAGCGAGTTCCTTATGGACTCAGACGCCAGCAAGGTGGAGCACTGGTATGGGCTGGTATCATTAAAGATGAGCTTGTGGGACCTTTTCGGGTTGATAATGGAGTCGAGATCAACTCCCAGACCTACTGCGAGTCTCTGGAAGACACCTTCTTCAAATAGTGGTACAATAAGTCATCGCCATCATTGAAGGAAAACATTATATTCATGCAGGACAATGCTCCGTCAGACACATCAAAATACACCAGAGTGTGGCTGGCCAAAAAAGAAAAGTCTAAAATGAGATCAAATAATGACATTTCCCCCTTGTTCACCCGATCTGAACCCCATCCAGAACCTGTGGTCCTTCATGAAATATGAGATCTACAGGGAGGGAAAACAGTCCACCTCTCTGAGCAGTGTCTGGGAGGCTTCTTGTGGCTGCTGCACACAATGTGGATCGCAAACAAATAAAGACACTGACAGAATCTATAGATGGAAGGCTTTTGAGCGTCAGGGTGAAGAAAGTTTGCTATATTGGTCACTGATGTTTTTGTTTTTTTGTTTATGAATGTTACAAATGTTTATTTCTAAAATTTGAGTTACATTGGTTTAGCTGATGAAAGTGAGATGGGTCTATATTTGTATTTATTATGTTGCCTAATAACTCTGCACAGTAATATTTACCTGCACACAGACATCCTCATTAAATTGCTAAATCTAAAAAAAACAAAACAAAACATCAACTTCCAAAAATATGAAACTTTGATGTTAAGGAGTCTGGCTTGATTGGTTGATTGAGAACACAATTGTGGCCCAATAATAAAAATAATCTTCAAAAATGTAACTTGCCTAATAATTCTGCACACAGTGTAGAAGCAGTTTGAGGCCAAAATTTCCGACCAAAGGTGAATCTTTGACTCCTTAAACATCTTTGTTTGTGGGCTGACAGGAAAGGGGGCTCGAGAGACGGGGGAGAGAAATGTGGCCGACCACAGGTCGGATTCGAATCCGGGTCGGCCACGTCGAGGACTAAGGCCAGCGTACATGAGTTGTGCGTGCTAACCACTGTCCCACTGAAGCATGACCCCTGAAATGTACTTCTAAAGCTGGAAAAAAACAAAACAAAAATTGTATTGTAGGAATAATTTAATTACATTAGGGAAAGAATGCTGACATGTATTAGTAAAATTCCTGAATTTCCCATATGAAACTGCTCTTAAGAAAGAGTTTAACATTTAAAAAAAAAGCCAGGCCAAATACTGCAACATGAATCTGATGTGAGTAAAATGGTTATTCTTAAAAACCGTGTCACATTGTTTAAAACTGAAAAGGTCACTAATGGGGATTTTAGAAAATCTGATCTGCTAAGTGCGACATAAAAATAACATCCACAACAGGTTCTTTGAGAATAAAGTAAAGGGAATTGATTTTTCATTGCAGTACAGAGATGTTTTATGTTCCACAATCAGAGTGTAAAGTGGCTGGGTTTCTGTCCCGGATGCTCCAAAGGACAGAGCCAACAACCAGGGCTGAAGTCAGCTCAGCCAGTCCAGATCTTCATCTTCTTCATCGTCACCAAACAGAGGGGCGGGTGGTGGACGCCCCTTTAAGCTCTGGAAAATAAAAAATAACACAAAATAACAAAGGACAAGTTTTATTTAACCTCATTAATCTCATCTTACAGAAACACTAAAAACAAAAGGTGGGTAGAACAGTCCACATGTCCTTCCTCACCATATCATCCTCCTCTTCCTCCTCACTTGCGGCAGCAGGGGGTTTGGAAGGAGGCGTGCTCTGGAAAAATGACTCTTCTCCATTTTCCTCACCAATTCCTTCAGTCAGACTGAGAAAACAGCAAACATAAAACACATTTATTGTATGAAGGGTAGTTGTTCAACAAGGATTCATTCTACAACAGTTTACTGGAGAACACAAACAGCTGAAATCAGAGTGTTAAAACATTTTTACCCAAATAATACCCTAAGCAGGGTATCTGCACATTTCAACAAGTCATATTTAAGACCTTTGTAATGCCACCTGAATTAAATTGTAAAAAAAATAAAACATAAAAAAACCTACTGTACTACGATCTCCATGACTATCAGACGAAGTCTACTTTTTTTGTATGTTTTTTAATAAACTGATAAGCGCACTCTGCCAAACAGCATATCAGAAATCTGTATCCAAAAGTCTAAACATTCAAAACAAACAAATCAACATCAATGTCAGTGAAAACAAATTTTAAAGGTGTAAAGGTGAATTACATGTGGTCAATAAAAGTAGAAGACTGTATCATGAAACCAACTAAACACTGAACAAACACTCAAAATAACTTCAGCTTTAATATGAAGACACACTAAGACCCGTTGACTTTTTTCCAAGGCAGGCTTTGGATGTGAGCTACTAATTTTTGTTTCATAATGTAATTTGTGTTTTCCACAAGTAAGTCGACGCACAAGCTGAGAATCAGAACATTGTGCCAAAAAGCTTGTCGATCTCCGCCGTGTTCAAGATCCATGCCAACTTGGAACTTAATGTTGCTGTCCTGCTGAGGATTACTGTCAGGTCAGTCATGCTAGTACCGGCTGCTGTTGCTTGCTGGGGTGATGGATTCACGTAGAACCGAGCGATGTTCAGTTTTTGTTTTTGGCTCAGTTTATACTTACTGCCCTCTACAATTCTCCTCTCTAATTCCCACGGTGCAGAGTTGGAACTGACTCTTACAAAGGCTGCTTATTCCAATCCATTTTCTTCCGCTTTATCCAGGGCTTGGTCTTGGAGGCAGCAGTCTAAGCAGAGATGCCCGGATTCCCGATCCACAAACAACAACTCCAGCTGCTCGGGAGGACCCCAAGGTGACACCAGGCCAGTTCAGAGACATATACCACATTTACACTACCCTTGAAAAACCGATCCATGCTGAGACCGGTCCGAGCTCGGATCAGTTAACCAGGCCAAGCTTGGTTCTGACGACCGTTTACACATCACGCTATCTCGGTTCCTCAACTCCTAATGACGATCTGCGGTATTACTGCCAGTATTGAAGGAGGAAATCAAGCAGTTGGTGGTGGTAATGCACCAAAAGACAGCCATAAAACACAAGAAGAAGACGAAGGAGGAGGGAATCAAGCAAATTAAAATGGCGGCGTCCGTCACATTCAGAACGTTATGCTTGATTATTATTGCTGTACTTCGGTGTTATTATTTACAATGCCATTATTTAAAATGTTGCGTGGAGAAGATTTCGATTGTTGTTTATAGTTGTTGTTGTTCTTCTGTTTTGTGTTGGTTGGCAAGCAACTTCCGGAGGGGCATTACATCCAACTACTGGAATGGAGTGTGAATCGGGATGTGCAGCCAGACGGAGATGAAGCGTTCTGCTATATGCGCTCTTGTTATCAGAGAACCGAGCCAGGGAAAAACGGTTCGGTTGTGTCTAGCTCAGTTGAGTTCAGTTTGCTTTCCATTTACACACGATAAGTTATCTCAGTTACTGAGCTCGGACCGGTCTCGGCACGGTTTTTAAAAGGTAGTGTAAATGGGATAATAGTCCCTCCAATTGTCCTGGGCCTTCCATGAGGCCTCCTTCCAAAGGGACATGCCTGGAATACCTCCCAAGGGAGGCGACCAGGAGGCACCCGGAACAGATGCCCAGGCCACCTCAGCTGGCTCCTTTTGACGTGGAGGAGCAAAAACTTAACTTCGAGCTCCTCATCCGATGTCAAAGGATGCACCCAGCCACCCTGCGACGGAAACTCATTTCGGCTGCTTGTATTGGCGATCTTGTCCTTTCAGTCATTACCAACATGCTTCAGACAACCTTTAAACCAACTCTCCTCCAGCCAATGGTTGTTGAACTGCTGACCGACTGCTGGGGGACTAGGAAGGAATCTGTGCGCAACCCCAGCTCTGGGTGTTACTGAAATTCGTGATTTCACAACTTTTACAAGCATTTAAGACTTAAGGTCTGGAAATACCATGCAAAGAGTTAATTTCATTAAGCCAATTAATGGCTGAGCTGTTCTGAATGTTGCCCAGTTGAACACAGGCACCTATTCACTGTTGTTCACTCTCATTATTCTGTAACTCTGGCAAAAAGAGAAAGTGGTCCATGATACTGTACGATTGAACCATCCCTGTTTGCAGCTCAGTGTAACAAATCGGGTCACAAATTTTGGTGCAAAACCCGTATTTGGCCATAATTCACCACATTTCAGAGCTACTTGGTGATTTGTGGTCCGATCCGCTTCTCTAAACAGCTGCAGCTGTTATTATGAGCAACATGCTCGGTGGGTGCTCTTACTAGGCTACCGTAATAAGTTTATGTTAAACATTATTTTCTCTTTCATTCGACATTCAAAATCTCTGTTGGCCAAAACAGGGAATGTCCCCGGAATAACTTAATGAGGCCCAACTTCCTGTAAGCTGTCGGCTGTTTTCCAGGTGTGACTTAGTGGGACTAAGGTAATTTGGCATTGATTTGGTTTAAGTGATGTTCCTAAAGTGTCTAAAATCCAACTAGAACTCACCTTTTGTCATCTCCAGAGTTATTATGCTCAGCCATTGGAGGCGGAGGAGGGTTGGCTGGGGGTCCAAATGCTTTCAGAGAAGCAGCAACAGCAATTATTTCTGAAACATTATCTGTATCATCCACACTTTCTGAATCTCCCTTAACATCTACCCCGCTGCTCACTTCAGCAGCTTTTTCTTGATCATCTGTAGGCAGAGGGGTCTCATCATCAGGACCCAAACGCTTGCTCATATCTGCTTCGTTAGTATGTGTAGCAGATAGTTGCTCCTGTTCTTCTTCCTTAACCTCTGATGCTATTTGTTGCCTTTCCAGATCCTGAAATGCAGATTCAGTGCAGGAAACGGACTGAAGACCAACAGCTTCAGAATCGCCTGCTTGGCTTGGTGTCTCTGACTTATTCGCCATTTCTGGTTCCTCCTCCTGAACATTCTCAGCTTCATTGACTTGGTGATAATTTGCATCGGCCACATGTTCCTCCTCAACCATCTCTTCCTCTTTCACTTCTCTTTCCCCATTAACTTGAACATTACATTTCTTTTCCGGTTGTTTCACATCCTGACTTTCCTCATTTTCATCTTCTTTGTTATCTGGTTTTAGTTGGGATGGATCTTTGCCACTCAGCAGCTGCAGGGTTACATTCTGGAAAAAAAAAATAAAATAAAATAAAATAAATCCACAATTAAATTAAGGCATTATAACTTTTTTCATATAAAATACATTTACATTGAACGGATTTCTAAGATCAGAATCTTTCATTGTAAAATATTTTAATGCTAGGCAAAAACAAACTAATGATGGTTTGAGACAAAGCTGCCTTAATAGTAAGTTTTTCATTGTGGGAGCCAGCGACACTAATGAAATGCTTTTAGAACTTTGATCATAACAGCTCTAAACAAGGGGGCAAAACGTATTTAGTCAGCCACTGATTGTGCAAGAAAGGTCTGCAATTTTCATCATAGGTTCACTTCAACTGAAATAAAAATCCAGGAAATCACACTGTAGGATTTTTAAAGGATGATTATGGTGGACAATAAATATCTGGTCAATAACAAAAGTTCAACTCAGTACTTTTTAGCAGATGTCAAACATTTTCCTTCAGTCTTCACAAGGTTTGTATATTTTGCATCTGGCATTTTCGACCATTCCTCCATTTTCTCTACAACAGTGATGTTTTAAGGCCGTCAATGGTTAATACAGACTTTCAACTTCCTCCATTAATTTTCTTTGGGGTTGTGGTCTGGAACATTTCAAAGCATTTAAGGCCATTCCAGGACCTTGAAATGCTTTTTACGGAGCCACTCCTTCTTTGATGGGGTTAAGATCCTTGTCGTGCTGGAAGACCTAGCCATGTTCCATGTTTAATGCTCTCACTGATGGAAGGAGCCCCACTGATCATTAGTATAATTTCTATACCTTTCTATACCCTTTTTGTTATATGTTTTTGTTATAATCTGTCAAATTTGAAGGCCCTTTTCTTACAGCTGAAATTTATAAAAACTCTTGTCAACAAAACAACAACTAATATAGACTTTTATCAAACTAAAAGCAATAAGACTGAAAAAGATACATTTGTTGGATGGACAAAATTTAGGCCCAAGTCTAAAAAGAACTGACATCAGGAAGGAGACGGTAACTTAGTGACCTTTTGTCAATAACAGGTCAGTAATTGTTTTGACTAATCACATTGTTTCAGAGGAGAGGTTTCAGTTCTACATTTTGATAATTGTTATGCTTCTTGAATGTTAGAGGCGCATATCTTTTCAGCTTTGTCTGTAGCAGAGAAAGTTCCCTGGATTAGCTTCAAACAGAAAGTCTATTTTGGTAGATTTTGGAGGAAAAAAAAAGAAAAACTCACCTTGATGGTTGTGACAATCACCCCCAGCACAGCCTTGCCACTGTACGATTCATTGACCTCAAACTCTGCCCGCAGAGAATGAAACACTCCATTCATCACACGTTTCACCTGGAACAACACATGAATGGTCTCAGGCTCTGCTTAAAGGTATTTTAAAAGCATTTACAGTAGCAGCCATTAAAAATGGCCCTTCCCAGTCAACAGCCAGCCGAATGGCAGCAAAATCCCCTCCAACTTCTAGCCACTGGCCTTCTCATTGTTGGGCATATTTTATTTACACTGAATTACAGGTTCTGACCAGGAGATAATGCTTCTATTTAGATCTTATCCACAAATCATGACAGAAAGAATATTTTAGATGTTTAAAAAGGAATTTTAGGGGACTAGCCAGGGACCAATCAAGCAAAGTGGGGAAATTTTGAATGGCTATTACTGTATAAAGGAAAAAAAACGTAATGCATATCTAATGTTTTTTAGCAACGTTGTTGCAGTGATTTCATTTTTATTTAGGGATAAAATTCCTGTTCTTCCTTTACATGATTTTTATTATATACATGCTGGGATCAGTATAACACGCTTTCATAAACTTTCCATTATGATGGGGTAGCATCTCAGTGGTGGTGGGATTTTTAAAGGTGCAGGAGGTCATTTTATGAAAACTTTGTGTTTTACTTTGTGTTCTACATATGATCTTGTCTTAACCCTTTACAGTAACATGAGACATAAGCTCCTCTGCCTCATCTCAGTGGTTTTACTTTTACCTTAAGGAGGGATACACCAACCCCAGTCAGAAACCACCAATCCACTTTCCAATAAGGAAAGTCTAAGCAGCGTCGAAGCTACTGTTGTGGAGGAGGAGCTGTGGAGAGAAGGCCAAGTTGGTACTAGTGGAAAAGGGGGCACTAAAGGCTACCACCAACTCACGTGGACGTACATCTGAAATTATCTGCACAGAGTTCAAGCCAACTCGAAACTGCGCAGACAGGTGCACACAAAGCAAAATCGAACAACCACATATGTGGTGTCACACTATACTTATACTGCTCAGCAGGAAAGTATTTCTTGCCAGAAACGAGTAGTCATACTCAACTGTTTTAAATGTGACACGTTTTCTGTCTGCTTTTTTTCTCTTCACGGTTGCTACAAGCATGCTTGGTGTGAAGGATTGCTTTAGAGTCGATATGTCAATGCAATCAGCTGGTTTTCCTTAAATAGAAAATTTTGAACTAATCTAACTGCATGATCTGGTTGAATTTTCTCTGTAAAGTGCCTTGAGATGACGTGTTGTGAATTGGCGCTATAGAAATAAACTGAATAGAACTGAATTAAAAAAGAACTAAAATGAAGTAAAAGGAAATTAAGACCAATGGGTAGAAAATAAAGAATGACCAAGAGAAAAACTGTGTTGTGAATTGGTGCTATAAACAAACTGAAATGAATTGAGCTGACAAGGCTCCCGAGGTGATAGATGGAAATGACACAGTGCTCAGAGAAATGAGCAATTAGCATAACAGCCATACTCTGACTCGCCGACATGTTAGGAGAAAAAAACACAGCTAGACTGCTGTTCTTATATTTTTGTCTTATTTAGATAGGATGCCATGGCAGTGTGGGGAAGGAAGGCATCTGCCAAGAGAAAAGTAGCTTAATTTAACTATCACCGAAGACTCAACCTGGCTCAGAGGAGAATATCCAATCAAGTATGTGGGAGCCTTGAAATCTCGCGAGATCAGAAGTTGGAATTGGAGCAGCTTGTAACCAGCAGGGAATACTTGTGTTGTTATGTGACCATTTAATTTGTTTGCAGTCATTTAGGGACCCCTCACCTCAGTTGCTAGCATCTCCTGATGTGTGTCCCTGTTCTCCACTAATTCTGCCAGCTCTCTGCGGTGCTGTTCTTTAGCTGCAGCTAACATCTGCTCACTCTTCCTCTTCCATTCTTCTTCTAGCTCTGCCTGCAGCTGAGACAGCTACAACACAAAAAAAAAAAAAACCATTAGTAGAAGTAAGAAAAGGAAGAATACAGGTCACCTAAAGATAACAGTCAGTTACAGTCAGTTAGTAAATGGGATTTTAAGGCTCATGATTCAACATCCATGGCCCAAATCATTGTTTAAGGACAAACCTGCTCTGATGCAGCACTGTCATTGCAGGTCCTGGCCTTCCGGAGCTGAGCTCGAAGGTTTTCAAGTTCCTGCAGGTTGTTCTTCCGGAGCTCCTCCATCTCCTCTTCTCGATGCTGACGTTCTGTCTGCCACTTCTTCTTCCTATCTGATAGAGCCTGAACATGGCAGAAAGACATTTACTCAGATGTTCCCATGTCCCAAACAGCTGCCTGAAATAAATTATGGGTTTTTCTACCCCCCAAACTAATTCTTAACATAATCAAATACGCAGACTTCTAATAAGTTCATATTTCCACAACAAAAAAACAAATAACCCACATATACTCCACATACTCGTTCTAGGTTCTCTTTATCTGATTTCAGGTCCTGCAGCTCCTCTTCCATGGAACTGACTTTCAGCTCCATCTCTTTGCGCCTTTGCTTCTCTGAGCGGTACTGATTCTGAGCCCTGTCTGCAGCCTCCTTCAGCTCTGAAATACAACAACACAAAACTTAAAACCACTTTCTATGTACACCAGGAAAGCTATACATGTGATCATTTGTCCTCCAACTGAACAGAAACTACAAGAAAGAACCACAGAACTGACACTGAAATGGAGGAAGACCATCTGGGAAGTTCTGACCGCTGAATTTCTGTTCAGCATGTTTGTGACATCAATGTACACTAAACGCCTTCAGTGTGTTTATTTTCTTTAAGCTATAAGAATCTGGTGGAGCTTAAGGACGAACAGCAGTGCCCTCTTCTGGGCGACAGCAAGACTGCAGCACTGAAAAACGGCCATCTACCTATCAGATGATCAGACAGAACAAATGTTATTTTATTTATCCATTAATCAGCAGTTAATCATAAGTAGATTACTTGCTTGGACGCTAAGTTCAGAGGTCAGGCATTTTCAAGGCTCATTTGACAGTTTTTTCTAAATTAGAGAGCTTTTTAACTGCAGAGATTATCTTTGCTCCATCTGCAAAGCATCTTTACAGATAATTCTGCAACTCTATCGGAACTTGTCAAGGAAAAGGGACAATGTGTAAAAAACTGTTTTGTTTATATATGACAAAGTTCATTTACTGTCTAAAGTGTAAAACTGGAGGTGGTTCAGTGAATCACAGGGATATCGAACCAGAATGCTCACTTTGATCCCAGCATGCAGCTGCTTTCAGGCTGGCCTATTTCAAGTTTATGAAACTGTTGAGGTTGCATGCTAATAAAGATTCTCAGTCAAACTGGACATAAAGGCAAAAAAAAAATTACAGTTAAAAGTTATTGTAGCGTAATGTTTCTTTCTTCATCCCAAGTTCTGTCTCGGTTCAAAGCTATTGCCAGTTTCAATGTAATTTACACCTTTTTGACCAACTCTTCTCTTATGCTACGTTCACACCGGACATGCTTTGGGCAGCAAAAATGCGCCTGCTGCTTCATTTTTGATGCTTGTACACATTAAAGTCAAATGTGCGTCTAGAGCATCCGTGATGCTCCTAAAGTGCATCCAGTAAAGTGTGTCCAGATGCATCTAATGCTTCTGCCGCTCCTGTGTTCAATGGCAGAGAGCAGCTTTGCCATGGTTACTGTGATAAGTTAGCAAAAAGTACTTTTAATACATTTTTAAGTGAGAAACTCCACCTCAGAACATCGTCTGTGTGGTCATTTCATCAAGATTAAGATCCTGCCTTAAATTATTTTGCTGTCGTAGCTCCCAGATCCCCACATACCAGCGGTGTGCTGTAACTGGGAATCCCTAGCAGCAGCTGGGGGGTTTCTACTACGGTTTGTTGCAGCTGGAAGGTATCTGGTAGAAAGGGCAGGCACCGGAATAATAAAAGCGAACATATTTTGCCAGCAGGTGTTCACATTTTAACTTAAATTAGGCATTAATAAATAGGCGAGTTTCAGGCGAGTGGTCATAAGAGATCATCAACAGCGCCTTGTCTGTCTCCATGCCAGCTCCCAGATCAGCTTCTCTGATTGGTCAATATGGTGCACAGAGCCGTAAAGGTTAAATTTCTCTCTTTTGATGTGCCTTGTTGACTTTGCACGTAAATCATCTGCTTCGATCATTTGCGGTGTGAACGTATCATCAGTCAAACAGGACATAAAAAAGGAAAACAGTTAAAGTTGATTTAGTGTAAAGTTTCTTTCTTCAACCTAAGTTCTTTTTTAGTTTAAAGCTAGTGCCATTTTCAATCCAGTTTACATAATAAAAATAATAATAATAATAATAAAAAAAAATGCAACAAAAAAAAATTCCACTGGACTTTGTTTCCAAGTTCGAAGACATTTCGCTTCCCATCCAGGAAGCTTTTTCGAGCCTTTATAGAGTGGGCCAAAAACAAAGCCTTGTTTTCAATAATAATTGAATTTTATTCATCTCACATTGGAGAAATTTACCTCTGTTTTTGACTCATCCCCTTTGGGTGCAGTGGGCCTCTGTTGTGTGGGATTGTGCGGGGTTAAAGGGTCTTGTGCAGAGACCCAGAGTGGCAGTAGGTGAAAGTGGAGCTCGAACTCAGAACGTCGGGATTCCAATCTCTACGCCCTAACCACTAGGTCGCCACTCCCCCTATCCCCCACTTGCTTGACCAACTCATCTCATTGGGTTTCTAAGCTAAATAGAGGATCAACTACACCCTGTTGTTTGGGGAGTTCATGTGAATCTAGATCTGCAGAAGGGCCCTTTCCTTGATCATGTGTTCAATTTACCTCTGGGAATTTGGAATACAGTGATCTCAGGGGGGACAGCTTTCCATGTTCTTGCTTGTGGACACCTGTATGGTCTGTGATCACATTTGGCCATCATTACAAAATAACAATGACAAAGTAAAACCCTGTTCTATGTAGTAGTTTGTCTGAAAGGATAACTCTTAAACATCTTATAAACACTCACAGTAGTACTTGTAAGACTGACTAATTATCTAAAGAAGGAAAGTTTAACTAGTGTTGATGTGAGAAGCTGTCATCTTGAATGTGACAGTTGGGGACAGTCGAGTTTCTCTCAGTTTCCAACTCATAGCTTTGACTTTAGAGTTGTTGTGGTTGAAAATTCCCAATTCGAGGTAGCTGGGAGGAGGCCCAGAATACGCTGGAGAGACTATGTTTCTCGGCTGGCCTGGGAGCGCCTTGGGATTCCCCCGGAGGTGTTGGCCCAAGTGGCTGGGGGGAGGGACGTCTGGGCCTCCCTACTGAAGCTGCCACCCCGTGACCCGACCCCAGATGATGGAT
>NW_015151251.1:291934-303827 GCF_000732505.1 Cyprinodon variegatus | reverse complement strand
CAGCATTAACCTGGAACCTCTAGCTTTGAATTGCCTTTGGGATGGACATGTTTTTTTTTAAATCAAATTTTTGTTTCAATTCAGTTAGTACATTAGTATTACATTTTGTTTATAATAGATTTTTTGTCCTTGCAATGCAATGAAAATGAAAAATTAGGCTTAATGACATTTTGTCTTTCTCATTTTCCAAACCTTCGAGCTGTGCTTCCAGGGCAGCAATGCGTTTGCAGTGGCTCTCACTGTCCTGCAACACTGAGCTGAGCTCACACTGAAGCTTTATGGCCTTCTGTTGGTGAGCTGTAGCTTCAAGCTGCAGCTGAGAGACCCGTGCAGTGGACGAAGCCAGCTCCTCTGTCAGACGGACCTGGTTAAGATAAGAAAGGAGGAGATGGTGGAAGGTAAGTTGTCTTAATTTATCTTAATGCAAGGATGAGAAGGACACAACAACTTAGTGATAAAATCAGATGAGTGACTCTTGGTGTAAACAGCGCATTCCTGCTGGAGGGAAATGATCAATGATAACTGATAAAGAAAAAGAAAGAAGAAGAGAAAAAGAAAGACTTGTTAAAAAGACAATGAGGATGATCCAGTGGCAGCAAAATGACTGGGTTCAAATAGTCTGTCTTGGTCATTTATCTGCTGAAATTGAATTGCTCCTTTCTGCTGGATCAGAACTAATAAAGATAAAATTTAAATGATACAAAGCAAGGAGTATTGTGTAAGGATTTTTCTTACAGAATATTTTCATTATTCCAAAAAAGTAAAAAAAAAAAGAAAAACACTGGACTTTGTTTCCAAGTTTGAATACGTTTCGCTTCCAATCCAGGAAAAATTTTCCACTTCAAATGTCAGAAATGGAGTCAAGTTGCTTCATACAGTAGCCAAATAAAGCCTTGTTTTTGCTCAGACAACATGTAAATTCAAACGGACGAACAGTTCCAACGATTTGGAATAGGGGTCGTTTGGCTTTTTTTGTTGATAGCCTGCAATGCCTCATACCTGTCTATGTCTCTGAGAGGGAGTCTATAAAGGGAATTGTTGGTCTGGCTGAATAGGTAGGGTCTTCTGTTCCCCTGTAAAGGGGTTGGGGTTACAATGGAAAGGGATTAACTCAATTGCTGCATAGTAGGATTTGAAAGCTGAAATCTTGAGTCCACAGCTTCTATTTAAGGTTGGTTTTCCTTCTTAACGTCTGTTTCAATTTGCATGTTGTCTAAGCAAAAACAAGGCTTTCTTGGGATACTGTATAAAGCAATTCAACGCTATTTCTGAAAAAGTATCCTGGATGGGAAGCGAAATGTCTTCAAACTTGGAAAAGAAGTCCAGTGGTTTGTTTTTCAGCTGTTTTGGAATGACTATGACCTTGATGACTGGGAATCTTCACCAGAATATTTCCATTAAGAAGCAACTCAATGTTCACGCACATTTTCACAGATTTAAACTATCAAGTATTTTTACTATCACATAGCTTATTTTGCAAAAGCTAGTTGACCCCAGTCTGGTGGCAGAACACTGAGAAATCAGGCTCACCTGGTCCAGTGGCCGAGCATGCTGCTGGAAGAGAGAGCAGTGAATGCTGAATTCCCCTCAGACACAGCAGCATCAGCTGCAAGGTCAGTGCTTTGCAGAAGTAGTCCTACCCTTAAACCTTCTCACATTTTCCATCACATTACATCCACAAAGCAGTAGATATTAAAACTCTTATACTTCTTGGGTTACATCTGTAAACTAAAGCAGTCACAGCTGTGAAGTGGAAGCTTTTTTGAACCAACAGCAGAAAATGTAGCCACAGTTCACTGAAACATTGATAAGCTGAGTGAAACTAGACAAGCCATTCTCGCACATGAATATAGTGATCTAATTGGGGGGGGACAGGGGCGCTCCAACATGGCCCCCTAGGGTGCCTTTGATTGATGTTGGATGGGTAGAAATCATCCTGTGGATGAGCTGGTCTACCGGAGCAGTCAAACTCACCTGGAGCTCAACCTGGACATAAGACTGTGGTTAACACCCCCCAAAAGTCTGTCCCCCACCCTCCACAATACAGCACTGGGTTGACTGGGGATGGTGGACCAGTTGGTGAGGAAGGAGAAGCCACACTTCCTGCAGTAACTCAGGAAATGGCCCCTTCCACAGCAGCTGCTGCAGGCCGGTTTCCCTTCTACCATAATCAGGCTGTTTTTTTTTTTTTTGCTTGTGTGGTTTTACTCATACATACTACAACAATACTCATACTACAACAACCAGAGTTATGTCTGCAGGATCATCAGGGCTGACGAGGTCTGATCCAAAACGTACCTTGTCTTGCTCAGCCTGCAGTAATCTGGCCTGGCTATGTTCACTGGAGGACTTGAGGGTGTCGTTCCTCTGTTCCAGCATCTGGTGACTCTGCTCCATGTATCTGGCAAATAAAAAAAAACAGGCTCCAAATTTTATTGATCAAAGACTAAACGACAAATCTTCACTTTAAATTCTCACACCAAGAGGATTACTCTCTATAGTTAAGTTTTTTAGTTTAAATCACAACGACTCAACAATATTTATATTTTTCTATTGCTTTGACTTCCTGAATCCCCTAACACTTAGAGGCAGCAGCATAGTGCATCAAACAGTCACAGGTGTGACACCATCTCCCTCGCTGCTTCATGTTTATACAAGGAGACTTTATTGGTTCATTACCAAGGTAATCAAAGTCCAGTTTTTGAGCTCAGATCCAAGTCTTACTGTGTGAAAGAAGATATGAACATCAAACTTTTCTTTTCATTCATTATTTACTACTCCTCTTTTAGAGGTTTCTGGCTGGGCTTTTAATATAATCACCAACAGTGTGTTTTCTGAGAATTTGTATGTGAGATTATCTGTGAAGAGCCTTTAGGAAATAATGGTGATGGGTTAATGATGTTTCAGGAAGTGTTTGGAGACATTTGCAAACTGTAGTTATACTGTGTCGCTGAATACTGACATCTACTGGACACTAAGAGTCATTACAGGCAGCCTCTTTGACCGGCTAAACTGACTGATTTGCTGACCTGTCATATGATTTAAGCCATTGTTTGCTATAATGTATTATTTCATATGCATCATTAATATTGAAATGTTTAATATTTTTAGATGCAATCCACAAATGTAAACATGCAATGGGAAAGTTTCAGCAAACATCTGAATAAAGAATATGGACTAGGATTTAGTTTATTTAAATAATAACTACAGTACCAACATCAAGTCAATTTGAAATCTATTTGAACTCAGATAAGTTGAGTGATAACCGAGATGATCAGGATGACGCAAAAAGAAAATTAAAACAAATATGATATCAAAATGTTCCCACCCATTCCAAACCTCTTTTGCCTTGAGGCTGTCCCATATTTTTTTATTAATTTCATGATAAATAGCAAAAGATCTGACATTTTTTTTGACAGATATGTTGCATTGAGATATCCGCTTGTAAACACAGTTTAGTGCATCAATCTGTTGGAAACGGCTCCTGTGTCGGTCATGTGACTTTCCTGAAACACGCATCGACGCTTTGCTGTTAGAGCTTGCGACATGAGCCGGCGCATTAGTGTTGCTGGACCCATCACTAGTAAATAGTCATTTTTGCAGAAACCGAACCCCAAGACCATTTTACTCTCTGTGACTCACTTCTGGTTTTGGTTGATTAGGTCCCCAATCTTACGGTTCTGCTCCTCTATACGAGAGCTCTTTTCAAACAATTCCTTTTTTAAAGCTTCATTTTCCTAAAAAGAAAAAAACAAAACAAAAAAAAAAAACAAGAAGAAAATCAGCAATCAGGACAAGGTACTAAAAAAGAAAAGGTCCAAACCCCTCCACTCCCTGCATACCTGAACAATTCGGTTAATGTTGTGCACAATCATAGAAGTTTCCATCGTCATTCCAGAAACACCAGAAGAATGAGTTCCTTGTCTTTCAAGATCACTAATCTGTTAGAGAAAAAAAGTTAAGAGTCAAATTTGATTTTCAAAACATTATAGTCAAACTGCATATTCTTGTTTCAATAGGTATGTTATATTTACTTTGGTGGCTAGTTGATCCACCTTATCAGCCACTTTTCCCATGGCTAATCGGATCTCTGTGTTGTGCTGCCGAGCCTCTGTCATCAAGAAGGAGGTCAAATCCCCAGAACCTGAAAATCAAACCAGTCATCTCAACGTGTATTTAAAGTTTACTGTTTATTTTTATCAGTTAAACTACTGCAATCTCCTTTGCCTTCATGTTAAACTATTCTACAGCTGCAGACCTTTAGGTATAAACATGTTGGACCAGGCTAAAAATGATACAGGTACACTGTCTGTTGACTAACTTAACACTGGGCAGACTGGTGAGAAGAATAGCTTGAACAGAGCTGGAGTCAATTATAATTCTGGCAGACAGAAAGGATCATTAACATTTAACTGTCATAGGCCATCTCCACCAAAGCAAGACGATTTCGCAAAAATCGAAGGGCCCTGTCACACCTTGCCAGTTTAGACAGCGTATTCCCGACGTTCAAGAATCTCCTCGAATGCTGGCATACGCTGAACTTTCTATGCATTTTTTCAATTGTGGGCGTAAACATAGCGTATCCATAACGAGTCCAGAACTTGCGTCCAACAGCGCAACTTAAGCATAAAACACAAGGCAGTGTAATGCAGCGCATTACATCAGTTAAAGCTGCTCCCCTCAGGTGCCCGGTCTGCATAAAAACATGTCTTTGATTGCTGTTTTAACCTGAAAGCTGTTTAACTCCTGCCCAAAAAAAGAATAAATAAAAAGAAAGAAATGAGGTTTGCAGTTGCCGCAGATTCAGCGTCATGTCTGCAAGGAAGTTTGTTGTCCGTGGCCGTAGGGGTGAACGCAGGGAGGATCCATCACACTCATCTTCTTGCTCACACTATGATGGGGATGCAGTCTGAAGGAGAACTGACAGTTTCCTCCTCTGAACCCCCTTGCAAACCAAAACCCTGTCAATACCCCATTAAACGCTATAACTTAGCAACACATTCAGAGGTCATCTAGAACATGTCAAATACGTCAATATACGTTGGAGATAGGTTCTTGATGAGTAGAGCATAAGTTATGCACAAGTTACTCATAGGTTTTGGACTTATGATTAACTTAAGGTATGTCAACGATCAGATAATGTACCTGTAACTTATGCCCGACGTATGGCATATGCTGGCACACGTTGGGAGATTTTGAGCAAACTCAAAATTTCTCAACGTGTGCTAGTGTTTTTCAGCGTGCTCATAACTTAAAACGTATCCATACCTTACCCAACGTAGCCAGATCATTCGTACGTCAGACATACGCTGGTCTAAATCGTCATGTGTGACAGGGGCTTTAGATTAGATATTTATCTTTTCAAATCAATAGTTTGATCGCAAATTATTCTTTGACTTTTATTTTTAAATGAACCACAAGTATGTTGATGTTTTTGAGTACTTCTATGATTGAAAATTGCATTTAGTTAAAATTGAGATTTAATTGCAAATGCGATTCATTGTCCTGCCCTAATTTCCACCATCTTCTGCTTACAGCCCTTAGCAGGCAGAAAAGCCCTTTTATTAGAAGAACTATCCAGATCTATCTAGATCTCATCTTTGTAACAGGATACCCTGAAAACAATGAACGGCATATTCATTTCTCCATCTAAACAAGGCAAACTTCCTTACCTACATATGGGACGGCCTGAGGAGGGTAAACCTGGCCAACGGCCTGCATCTGAGACGGCGCTGTAGAGGTCTGTGTGTAGGAGGTTTAAAAAAAACAAAACATAAATCAATTAGGGGAAATGACCTGCTTCCAATATTTTTTGATAAATGTTAACAAGCATCACCTGAAAAGCATGGCTGCCTCCTTGAAGACCAGAATAAGGGCCGACAGAGGGAATGACAGGAAGTAAGGCAGATGACGGAGCAGTGTGAGGATGAGGATAGACTGCAGTGGAAAGATTAATGTTAAACAGAGGATTCTGATTGGAAATTCTGCAGAGGAGTTCGGACATCGGGATGGATCAGCTCACCCATTGTGGAAGCAGGAGTTGGAGCTGTGATCGGCAGTGAAGATGGAGCTGCAGTGTAACCCTTCACTCTGTTGATGCTGGTGTCCTGGAAATGAGGACAAGGAAGATAAAGCTAAAACACCACATGTTTCAAAACAGTTATCATATATTTGGTGAAATGATTTCAGCCCAAGGAAATTTTACCTTATGATGGTTTCACGGATACACTTGGAAAAATTGATTTTGCTAAATTAATTTTCTGGATACAGAAGCTTTCTACATGTGCTCCAATAGCAAATGAAATGGTGGCTGCGTAAGAATAATGGTGAAACCGTTAACTTGTTAAATATTTTTACTGACAAACATTCTTTGCTCAATCTTTTTCAGATCAAAGTGTAATAATGAACGATACTCATCCTACAGGATGATACAGGGAGATCATAGCTTTATGTGCTTTCAGTGCGAGTGGTGGAACAGAAGTGTGTGAGATTATGCAATATGGCCAAAATAAAATGAAAACTGTTGTCCATGTGTTCTGTGATATCTGGATCACCGTTTTTATAATCAATTCGGTTTCCAAATCAGAATCTAGAAGTTTATAAGTAGTCACAGGAGAGCAATAAACTTTCATTACATAAAAGAAATAATTTCTGACTTTTTCCTGCTTCTGCTGGGTTTGTACCTGGGTATCTTGAATATTTAGCTTCCTCCAGCAGATTTCAATCAGGACTCTGGCTGGGCAGCTACTTCCAATCAAAAAAGGACATTGCGGTAGCAAAAAAAAAAAAAAATTATTTAAGCTTAAATATGCCATGGGGTATGATCAGTTCGGGACTTGGCTTCCTGTTTTGATTTGTCAATCAACTGACCAATCGGTAATCGTGGTTTGTGCCAAAGGCTCCATCTCTCTCCTTCAACTTCACCAGGATTTTGCATTAGGAAGGCAGGGATTACCTGAACTATTTAGGGGCTGGATCAGTTAATTAAATTCCCAAAATTGAAAAAGGAGTCTTAAAAATGTTTTTTAGGCATTTTGTTGCCGGCTACACACAACAGTGATTAAACTGGATCAACCAGTGGTTCATTTTTATAAAAGGCAACAAATCTTTCTTTTTGCTTGCTTGTGCTTAGTTTGGAAAAAACTTACCGTAATTAATTACATTACTTACTGATATTATTTTTGGAGATAAACTGCATCGAAGGCAATGTACTGGCATAGGCTACAAATTATAACCAGCCTGATCATACAGCAAATAAAAAAATGCTTCAAGTTTTTTTACCCTCCCATTTATGTCCCAATTCTCTCTTCCACCTTTTTTTCCTTTATGTAGAAATTAAATGCTGAAAGTTGTCTTTGCCTTAAAGTTAAATGAGAAAATGCCTCATTTAATGCCTCCGGTAACACTGGGCTTCACTAAGCTTTGCTTACACCAACTTGCATTTCCAAGTAGGCAGACTGATCTTGCAGTTGGGATCACTTTAGTTGTGTCTTATCAGATTTATGTCTGCCCAAATTATTAACATATAGTCCAAACTTTACATTTTATGATCATAAAACCTATTTGGTACCCATGTACCATTAGGATACAGTTCAGCAATTTAAGAAAGAGAAATACCCTAAAATCATTTAAATCTCATCATTCAGAGGCTTTTGTGTAAAATACAGATAGTGAGACCTGATCGAACCCAGGCTAGCACCTACCCACACATTACTGCCTGTTCTGACACACATGCTGGCTTTGTTAGCCATTTTATCTGACCATATCAAATAGACCTTTCAAGGTGCTAAATGATCATTTCTTCCAGTGAGTGTAAACCAGTTCAATTTCTGATGTAACCGACCTCTAGTTCCGAGTCGCTAGATTCAGGTTGGCTGGCGGCTCCGGTCAGAAAGGGCATGGGCTGCCCCATCTTTGCCATGCGAGAAATCAGCTTTGCTTTTGTGGCATCTGGATTCTGCTGCTAAAAAAAAGATTCATTTTTATCAAAAATAGTTCCAAAGAAAAATAAGGTGGCTAATCTGAATGAGTTTTTACCCCCAGCTGTTCACCCAAAGAGTTTGATTTGGCTCGGAGTGGTGGCTCCCTTGGAAGAAAGAACTCAAATAAAAAACTGGTTCAACCAAACTGATGTAAAACTTGATGGATCTTAAATATCTCTGGTTAAACCTCACCCTGGTTTGCCCGATGCTGACGAAGGCTCTGAGGACAGACTTTCTACACTGGGGGCTGGAGATGGTACTGGGGAGGGAGCAGCAGACTCTCTGGAGCTGGCGCTTGTTTGATCCGATCCACTTTCTTTGGAAAACTTTACCTAGAGGACAAGCTGGGTAAGATTAGACAGTTTAAAAGCAACAGGAAAAAATAGGCAGCAGAGCTACCAAATCAATCACTAAAAGGAAATAATCCAGTATAGAATCAGTGCTGGTACAGAGCGATGTAGGGAATAATACCCGTCGCAGCTCCACTTCAAAGATCAGGGTGCTGTTAGGTGGGACTCGATTCGGAAATCCCTTGGATCCATAAGCTAGACTGGGTGGGATGATAACGAGACGGCGGCCAGCTTTCTTCATCCCCAGCATACCTTCTTCCCATCCCTGTACACACAGGTTTAAAAACATGACCAACATCAGTTTAGCTTCATTTCTCTACATTGCAACCGGCAGGTCAGACTTTTTTTTTACCTGAGTGAGGAAGATTTAATGTTAGAATTTTTTGCAATTTCTTAAACGATACAGATGGAGAAAAGGTTCTATATGAGACTTGTATTCAAGTCATTCAATGGTGCTCAATAAGGAACTAAGGTCCTCCAAAATAAAATGGATTAAAATGTTTCAGATCATTTGACAAGGTAAATTCCAGGGTTCAGTTTCTTCTGGAACAAAACTGTTTCTACTGGACAGGAAACTGGAAGAAAGTTTTTTTTTTTTCCATTTCCATTTTAAATAACGGAGAAAATAAATAACAATATTGGTAATAGATCATATTTTAGAGAACTGTGATAGTTCTATTGAAAAGTCAACTCACTTTATCCACCAGGGAAAACCCATTGGGGAATTTCAGATTTAATACAGAAGTGATAACATACTAATGGCGTTTAAATAGTGTAAAAACACTTTCTGTTATATTCAGATTCCACCAGCTGGCTTTGTTTTTCTTCAATTTCTTCTGTTATTCATGCCCCCACACCACCCTGGTTTATAGATACTGAACCCCACCTTATGGTTATTACTGGATTTGGGCCTGCTTAAAGCAAAATATTTAACAGAGGAAACAAAACTTTCCAGTAAATTCGACCTTCCAGATTCTTTCGGCTGGAAAAGAACATGGAAAAGTACTGGGGAAAATAAAACGCTTTCCGAAAGAAACTTCCAAACCTGCTAAATTAATTTCTGTTAAAGGAGCATTGTGGAATTTCAGAGCTTTAACAGACTTTGCCCCCCTGTGGTGATAAGTTGTAATGACACCATTGGAAAGCTGTCTCTGCGACTGCATGGGTCATTTGTTTCAAGGTATAAACAAGCATCAACTTTTTTTTGCAAAAGAGGGTCAACTGAGGTTCCATTTTTATTCTTAGAGCAGATCTGATCTGCTTTTTTTATTTGGGCGCCCCCCAGTGTTTAATTTTATTCAATTCCATAACTGATCAGGCTCTTATTTGACTTTTTTCATCATACTACACTAGATTTATTCTCTTACTCTTGAGTGCATTCCTGTGATTGAGCTTGAGGTTCACCAGCTGGTGATCTTTTGTAATCTATCATAATAAACAGTCAGCCATGTTCTCCTCCTAACGCGTCAATGGCAGTGGAGACTCAAAGTAATGGGATGAATGGGAGTGAACAGTGCCTCAGACCCATGAGCACAACCAGAGAATTGGACCCGAACAGCTTTCTCATTAACTGGCCGATTGCTCCTATATAGGAAACTGTGGGAAATAGAGGAAATTTACATCTTAGGAAATTATTGATTGATTGACTTTACTGATCTCACAGTGGAGAATTTTATTCTTTGCATCAGCTCAAATAGTCAAAGAAGAAGAATATACCAAAGGAAGAAAAAGGTGCATGACATATACAGTATAAACAGTGCGTCCACCTATGACAGCTTTTTCTTTTATAGTAGGATCATTAAACCGGGTTATTGCAAAGGGTGTTTATGCTGGTATTTATATGGATGAATATTTGCATTTATTTATATAGTTATTGCACTTGGGTATCAAACGGTAAATTGCACATTATACATTGCACAAGTTATTGCCATTGTAGTGTCGCATTATAGAGCCTGGTTGCAGCATCTCATCTATGGTAGCTCTCCTTTTTACAAACAGGGTGTAGAATTCTTTAACTTAAAGAGCTGCTCAGCTCCTCTACTATTGGATTAGCGGCCTAGTGGCATTGCACTTGGATCCCAGTGGTTCTGAGTTCAAGCCCCTTTCCCACACACTACCACTCTGGTTCTCTGAGAAAGACCCTTAACCTCCACACTGCTCCCCGGGCGCCACACAATAGCAGCCCACTGCTCCCCAAGGGGATGGGTTGAATGCAGAGAGTGAATTTAGTTGCTCTGTACTGGCAATGACAATGAAATGACAATAAAGTAATTCTATTCAATCAAGACATATATGGCAAAGAAAACAAATAACTGGGATCCTGAGGTTCTGAGTTCATGCCCCACTCCACAGACTGCCACTCAGCTTCTATGAGAAAGACCATTAACCTCACACTGCTCCAACAGTGGCAGCCCACTGCTCCCCAAGGGGATGGGATAAATACAGAGGTAAATTTCTCCAATGTGAGATCAATAAAGTTACATTTATTAATTAATATTTAACTTTTAAATTTGCTCAAGGCATCATTATGTTTTACTTTATTTAAACAATTACTGTGTTCATTAAACTTTAAGAAAAACAGAAAGAAAAGACAAAGAAAAAAAGGGGAAAGAAAAAAAACAATAGCACCGCCATTATACTGTTGAAAGATGTTTGCTTCTGTATTATATTACATTACAGTAAAACAGGGTTTATACAGGTATGAATGACTCAAATTTAATGCTTTTAATGCTCTTAGAAATAATTTTAATGCCACCAACATCCAAAATTCCTCGTTTTCCAAACACTTTTGTTGAAATTTGCTTTTTTCCCCCCATTCTCTAGCTTTTTCTCCGACTCAAGCTTCTTTTCTGAACATACAGCTTTGCAATCAACCGGAAGAAGTTCCACGCAAATATATCGTGATATAATATGTCTGACGAAATAGTTTTTATAAATAATTTTTTATTAAAGCATTTTAAATGCCACAATAAATACATTTAATGAATTTTAATGCCAATTAAGGCCTTAATTTAAACAATAATTTAATGGCTTTTAATGATTTTTAATGACCCGCTGAAACCCTGTAAAAAGATTTTGTATTACATGTTTATAACTATTAACTACTTTTATTCTACTTCAGTTTCATTTGACTCACCTTGATTACTTTCCCTGCTCCGATTTTAAGTCGTAGAAGCTTATCTTTGTTGATGTTCGAATCAAACATCTGAAAAAAATAAAAATAAATGGTATTTAGCTGTGCTTTAAAGTCAAAACAATCAGGCCAACTGAGGAGGTTTAAACGAAGGTGTGACCTGTCCGATGGAGTGGTTCTGGAAGAGCCAGCCAGTGTATTCCACCTCTACAGAGTCTCCGTTCTCCACAGCTTGGCCCTCACCAAGACTCAGATCCTGAGTCACCACAGTTTCTAAAGAGGAGGAACAATTTGCCTTGGCCAAACACACCTATTAACCAGAAACAAACAGAAAAAACATTTTATAGAAAGATCTTAAAGAGTTATTTACAGAACCGTGGTATTTCACCCACAGTTCATGCTCCACAAAGTTCTGGAGCATGAACTGT
>NW_015151251.1:285383-291478 GCF_000732505.1 Cyprinodon variegatus | reverse complement strand
TAAGTCAGTGTGATTGCATGACACTGGTGATGGGGATGCCATACAGATTCATGTCAAAAATCCCGAACTATCCCTTTAATGTTCTTTTTGCTCAGATGTGGTTTTCAGACTTGGAACACATGCAGCCATTTTTGCCCTGTCTCTTTCTAAAGGTGGAGGCATAAACACTGAAAATAAACACCCGAATGAAGACAATGTTCACACTGCAAGCCTTAATGCTCAATTCAGATTTTTCTGAAAACTCAGATTGTTCTGCATGATTGTTTCACATTTCCAAATATTTGCAACTTGTAGGTGATTTCCAGAGTGAATGACTTTCATAAAACTTAAGTGTCTCATATGAGTAGTAAATGACTCAATGACGTTAAAAGTATCAAGCGTGCTGTGTGTTTATGAATGTAAATATAAAGATGGCGCTAGAGCTCATTATCTTTTCCATCCGGAGCCAGAACATCAACAAAGACGTTCAGATTGGATAAATGCGACCTGGCTGCTAAAAAAAACAGGTCGCATTTGAAAAGATCAGACGTGCATCAGATTTAGGACCATATAGGGTGCAGCAACTTTTCACATTCAGGGTGACCTATGAAAGTTGTAAGAGAACTGTAACGAAAAGTGCGACAGTGCTCATTTAACACATTTAACATGTTGTTTCATCGACAGAGACATCATCCTAGTGTGACCATTGAGAGGAAGGGTCACACAAACCTAGTATAACGACGAGTCAGAAAGGGCAAAGGGCTCTTGCTGATTTTTGTCACAGCAGTTTAATTATTCCTCATCTGCATTACTTACCTCTTTGCAAAAATCAGATGCGTTTTTCTCAGATTCAAACATCAAGGACCAGTTCTGCCTCTGGTCATCATAAAAGGTGCAATATTTGTTCAGCTGTACCTGCAACACACACAAAAGAGCATTTGCACCAGATAGTTTTCTAAACATTATTTTACTGCAAATTCTTAGCTTGATTGTATTGCTTAGTTGTATGATACAGACCGTAAAAATAAAGCCCAAATGAATCCTGGCAGCAGTCACTGGTTTCTGTTGGCTCAAATACAGCAGAAGCTTGTACTACAGAAATAAAATTAAATACAATAGCCATTAAAACCAAAAGTCCAACCAATAATCTCACACAAGAAGCCAAACTCAAGGCCTACCTCTCTTGTTGCATGGTTGCCCAGAATAGCAGCTCCCAGTTTTCCTTGCTTCACATATTGTCCATTAATGCTGCATGAGGCAGAAAAAGGGATCGGTAATAACGGAAAATAAATCATGTACCTGAAGACGGTTAAACTCACTATTTAAAGGCCTGAACTGCTGAGGCATGTAACACTGTAGGAGCTCCAGGCTGTTTCTGACTCTCTGGTGCTTTAAATATGAGAAGAACATCATCAGTGGAGCCTCCACATCACATTCAGTCATGTTGTTGGTCTTTTGATCTTACCGAGATTGGAGGCCTTCCTGGGCTGCTTGGGGGCTGTATATTGGAAGGACTCGTTTCCTTGACTGGTTTCCTGGTCCAGTCCAAAAAGGGAGGCCAACTTAGCTCTGTAGAAACATCCCATTGAAAAGCATCAATAAAAGTATATAGATAGTGTTCAATGTATTTAATGATCAATAAAGGAAAACCCAACCTTTGAATTAAACAGTCAGTAAACTCATTATCTTCCAATTCTACCCATTTACATCCACCAATAAATTATCAAAAGGAAAAACAACGTCACTTTGGGCTATAGGAGCCTGAAGGAGCGGGTTGGTGAAAAAAAATATCCATATTTTCCAAAAATCTTATCTTCGTAAATGAAAAATGTCATTAATAAAATCAATTAGCCGATTCCAACCATAGTGGAAGCCGAGCTGGAATCATGGACCAAGGAGGAAAGAATAAAATCAGCAAATGTGTTAGATGCTCAGCAAAGAGCACTGAAAACCAACTGGAATTGAAAATAGAAACTCATCCTGCTTCATCAGATTGACTTCAGTCTTCAATTTTCCTTGCTGTAAACTGATGACTCGATCCGGACAAAAGACTCTTAAGGGAAGTCTAGTTGTTGGAGACCAGTTTGTGCATTTCATCAACAGCACTTGGCTTAGTCACCTCATTTTATTTGGCATCACAGCATTTCAAATAAAAATGTATTTCTTCATGTTGAGTAGTTTGTGTTTGATAAATAGTGACATTCTGCTACCGGTATCTATATTGCAATTTCAGGAAACAATCTTAAACTTTGAATTGAAAGCAGAAGTACTTTACTTTTTTTTTTTTTTTTTTTTTACAATTTTTAACAGCAATCTTTAAAAATCTATTCATAGTGTTCCTTAAAATAATTTATAATTTATATAAAGTCTTTACCACTCGACTTGAAGTTTTTCACTTAACAGTTTCACTGATTTAGTATAAAAAAAACACCAATTTGCAGTCACTAAAACATTTATTCGCAAAAAAAAACAAGCATAAGCAAAGCCAAATTTCAGAGTTTCGAATTCGACAACCTCTAACAGTAACAACTGCCAACACGGTTTTGGTCACGGTTGATAAACCAGCCAATTTTGCCAGGCTCATACTGACCCCTGGAACTCCTTCCACTGGTAATCACTTGTGTCTCCCAGAACAGACATGTTGAATGTCCTGAGGGCCTCATCTCCAGTGATAAAGGCGATCTGGGATGAGGAGGGACAGCCCCTTTGCATGCGAGTCAGATTCCTTGTGCTGTTCTGTTCCAGCTCCTTGTTCCAGGGCAGACCCCCAAACTCTGTTCCCTCGTGGTGTCACACCAGAGTGGGAGATTCAACAACATCGCAGGAAAGGACAGAGGTACTGCAGCTGTAAAGCCGAGTCTAAGCTGAGCAGGCAGGGTATAGCTGGGGCTTTCAAGGGGACTCTAACAAGTCGCATGTGAAAGGAATTAGGTTGGGAAAAAATGGGTGGGGGAAACGACACTCCCCACTTTTAAGGCAGGACATCCATTGGTGGCCGTCATCCTGCTGAAAGCACAGGATACTTATATGTCTGAGATTTGCTAAAGCTGTAAATGATGCCTGAGAAGCCAGAATTCTTTATGGTGATTTAGCTTGTTTTATAACAAAAGGCTTGTTGTTGTTATTATGTGTGACCTGAGGCAGCCGGGAAGGCTGACAAGCCTCAGTCATGATCACTGCAGGGTGGATGAGGGCATGTGATCACTCATCCATCAGGGATAATGCAAGAGTTTAACAACCACTTTAATAAAGGGCTATTTCACAGTTTATACACAACTTCAGATTACAATTCAGGTCGTCTGCAAAACCAGAAAAAGTTAGTGAACGAATGGATGTGATACCCTCACAGACCCACTGAGATTTTATTAAAAAGCAGAGTAAAAAAAAGTAAATTTTAAGCCTTTTTTTTCTTCATATTTTGATGGGTTAAACCGGGTTGCATTTATTCTGCTTTCGCTTACTGTACAAACAGACTTTTAGTAACACAAAAGCTTCAATAAGTTTTTTAAGCGACTTAAAAAAAAATAAACTACCAACCACAAAACCACTGTATTAAACAAAAAGAAAAACAAGTTTAAAGCTTTATTCAACATCTCCACAAACTTAGATCGGGCTCATCCTTTAAAGCTGGAAACTTTCGTCTGTCTCTGGATGAAGCAACCAGAGTTAGAGGTTTTAAAGAAGGAAAGTAGTTTATGTTTAGAGGTTTTATAGAATATTACGCTGGATTTCAAACCCGTTAAGGAATTCCGGATAAAATAGGCTTTGTTCTCTAAAGGACAGCAGGTCACCAAGTGCTGCTAAGCTAGTTAACTAGCATGCTAATCAGCGTAGCTCGGTTAGCGAAACGAACTCACCCTCCTGTTGGGGACAGAAAGTCTCCGTCTTCATCTTCCCCGCCAAACATCTTTAAGCTTCAGCACTTCTCTTATCAAGTAAAACGAGCACAAAATAGCACTATATTAGCATGGCTGTTTGTCACTTCCTCTTCCTGTTTGGGATGAAATCAGCTGACTCCCCACCTGATCCTCCGTGACTGTTCCTATAACAAGTATGTCACAAGGAGGCGCTGTAGAATTTCAAACAACAGGTGCTGTGCTTTCTGTCTTCTTCTTCTTCTTCTTCTTCTTCTTCTTCTTCTTCTTCTTCTTCTTCTTCTTCTTCTTCTTCTTCTTTTTTTAATAAACTTTATTAAATTTTGTAATACAGAAAAAATACAATTTACAGTGAACAGTCACCAGGGGTTTGAGCAAAAAAAACAAAAATAAATAAATAAAATAAAAAGTAATTAAATAAAAGTAAAAAAAAATAATAGTAAATAGAAGCATCTAAAGGGATTATATAAATACTTTAAATTTAGAGCATAAAGTTATAGTTTTAGCAGCTTTCTTATTATTGGAGGAGGACAATGTAGAAAAATAAGTAGTTGCTTCCTTTAGAAAAGAAATACAGGAGGGTTTAGTCACAATAATTTTACATTTGTGGATATAAAACTTGTCCAACAGTAACAAAAGATTACATAAGAAGAAATGTTCAGAAAGTTCTTTTTTATATTTTGTGATAACAGCGGTGAACGATCTTAAAGGAAACCTCTTTAACCTTGTTTACTAGTAAATATTTATTAGGTAAAGACCAAGTTTTGTTCCAGCATACCTCTGTGGCCAGTCCAGACCAGACTGAAATTACGTAAGGAACTGAATGCAGTTTGCTTGGAATAAAGTACGAATATGTTTGTTATTTTTAGGAGATTTAGGTTGAAAACACAATTTACCTACATAGGTGTCAGTTAGTTTAGTTGTAGGTTTGGAGAAGTCAGACCTTTGAATAACATTATAACACCTGGTGGAATAGCATCAAAAACAATAGCAAACTGTTTTGGGCTTATAGGAATCTTAAAATGATACAAAAATTCTTGATACCGGTAATTAAAGAGGTTTCCTTTTTCATTGAAAAGTTGACTTACAAGTGTGATACCATTTCTAAACCAGTTTTCAAAAAACAGAGATTTTTTTCTTATAACATATATCTTTGTTATTCCAAAGAGGACTATGTTTGAAGATCAGTGACCAGGCCAGAAGGGCTTGTTTATGAAAGTTAGAGTGACAGGAATTCGATCAATGTTATAATTACACTGCAAAACAAACTTAAGACCACCTATAGAGAACAAGTAGTGAGGAATAAAATTTCAGATTGAGGTAGGAGTTTTAAGCAATTTTTAATCCAGTTCACTTTAAATGTATTGCTGATTGTTGTAAAGTCGAGAAAGTTAAGACCTCCTGCATCATAACTATTCATTAAAACAGAATTTTTATTGTAATGAGTTTTGTTTTTCCAAATAAAGTTACATAGTGTCCTATCAATTTCTTTGCACATCTTTTGGTCAACAGCCAGAGAAACAGCCGCATAGGTTAGTCTGGATATTCCTTCAGCTTTAGAAAGTAATATTCTGCCCTGATGGGATAAATCTCTTTGGAGCCATGAATTAAATCTTTTCTTTGTTCTTTCTAAAATTGGGCTAAAGTTTAGGTCACATCTAGTGTTCTGTGTTTTGGTTAACGTTATTCCTAAGTAATTAATGGTTTCTTTAATTGGAATATTGCAGAGATGAGAGAGTTCACATTTCTTAACAGCAATTAATTCACATTTGTTCACATTTAAGTAAAGACCAGAGGCCTCAGAAAATACTTTTATCAATTCAAGTGCTAGAGAAACTTCAGAAGAGTCTTTTAAGAACATTGTTGTATCATCAGCCAATTGGCTGATGATAATTCTTTTGTCCAGAACTGACATTCCACCCAATTGACTATTTATTATGTGACTAGCCAATAGTTGAGTTGATAACAGAAATAAATAACGGGAAATGGGACAACCTTGCCGTATACCACATTTTAAGTCGAATCTTGTGGATGTTCCGTTTTTCAATTTGACTGAACTATTTACATTATTATATAATGTTTTAAAAGTACTGCAGAAAAAAATGACCAAAACCAAATATGCCTACTTCTTCTTCACGTCGAAGCCATGGGTTCAGTGATGTATTTAATTTTTTTTTTTAATGAACTTTATTTAAACAAAGTAAGAACAAACAAGTAAGGCAATAACAATATTACAATTCT
>NW_015151251.1:276914-285179 GCF_000732505.1 Cyprinodon variegatus | reverse complement strand
TATTTCAGTTAGATATTTGTAAGATTCGATACATTCAAGAGATGTCAAATATAACTTGAATTCAGATAAAAACATACTTAAGATTGAGGATGATCTCAATACTCTCTGTTTATGAATAAAGAATTTTGCTAAACATAAAATTAGGTTACAACAGAGTTCTATTGTTTTGTCTTTCAATAGTATTCCAAAAACTACCATATCTCTAGAGATAGAGTTAGGGAGTGCAATTTTTGATTTGATCCATCTTTCTAAGCAATTCCAAAATGTTTTAGTCTGACTGCATTCATAGAAGACATGGTCTATAGTTTCTACATCACTTTCACAGAATGAGCATTTATCAATATTAAACCAATTCTTAGTAGTTCTTTTGAGGGGTAGATTGCATTTAAACATTTAAAGTGAGTTTCTTTAGCTTTTGGTTGTATGGGAAGTTTAAAAAAAAGAAGTTCTTAGTATTTCAATTGATTTTTGTTCAGATTTGCAAAGAATATTATTTTTATTTATTTTCCCAGGGAACAAAGTTTTGTTTAGACAGTTTCTAATTGTGTGGTTATTGAATTTTTGATCAGTGATTGATATTCCATTAATAGATAAATTGGGTAGCTTTGGGGTAATTGTATGATATATTATTATATTTTGAATCTGATTAATAAATTGTTTTGGCAAGGCGTTAAGTAATCTTGTAAATTCATCTTTTGGAGGGAGGAACTAATATTTTGTACAGAATTTTTTGTAATGTAATATGCAAACATTAGTGTCCATTAAGTGTATAATAGACCAAATATTCTTCTCCATCCAATCTTTGTAGAATAATGATTTATTGCGATGTAGAATAAATCTATTATTCCATATGATAGAGGAGTGTGGCGAGTAGTTATGAACATATATCATTTTCCAGTATAGTAATACTTGTTGATGGAACTCTGATAGTTTAATGGGTAATTTATGTATTTTTTAATCAGCTAAGAGTACTAGTTTTAGACCACCTATTTTTTTAAATATATAATTAGGAACACAATACCAGAATAAATTAGAATTTTTAATCCAGGATTTCAACCAGTTAATCTTAAGGGTTCCGTTAAGACATTCAAAGTTAATTACTTTCAGACCGCCATCTTTAATTTCTTTGACCATATGACTTTTTCGTAAGTAGTGTGGCCTGTTTTTCCAAATAAAGTTCATGTTAATTTGGTAAATAGTTTTGGTTATGCTATTTGGGATGGCAGTACTATAAGTTGAATAAATTAACCTTGACAAACATTCCATTTTGGATAAGTAAATTCGCCCTAAAATAGAGAGCTCTCATTGAAGCCATGAGTTAAGTTTGGATTTACTTGCTTTAATTCTGTTTCTAATAGTTAAGGTTGAGTTATGATTTTTGGTTACAATAGTTCCCAAGTATTTAATTTCAGATTTAATTAGAATGTTGGATATTTCTTTTAGAGGGGTGTCATGAATAGCTATAAGTTCATTTTTTTTATATTTAGCGTTAGTCCTGAAGCTTCTGAAAAAAAGTTTAATTTTATCAATTACAATTGGAACTTGTTTGAGATCTTTTAAAAAAACGGTGGTGTCATCTGCTAACTAGCTAATGATTAATTCTGTACCGAAAACGTCTAATTTCTCAATGTCTGCACAATTTTTAAGATAGATCGCTAACATTTCTGCAACTAAGTTAAACAGATATGGTGAAATGGGACAACCTTGAGGAATTCCAACATTAATTGCTATATTCAATTAGGTCTTTTACCAGTCTAATATTGTTGTGAATTGATCTTCCTTTTAGGAAACCAGATTGAGATTCTGCAATTATGTTTGAGATTCCGGATTGTAGACTTATGGTAAATATGTATGTCAATAATTTATAATCTGAATTTCTGAGTGTAATGGGTCTTCTATTTTCAATAATTCTGGGGTCCTTGTCTGGTTTTGGGATACATAATAATAATAGTAATTCCTTGTTTCATTGTGGTAGGTATAGTATGACTTTTAAAGATGTCTGTAAAAACTTGATGCATTAATATTTTGATTTCTTTCCAAAAGTGTTTATTAAAGTTCCCAGTAAGTCCATTGGGACCTGGTGCTTTGTTTAATGATACACGGTTAACAGCCTTATCAAGTTCTTCTATTGTAATAATGTTGTTGCAGATTTTTTTGTAGTTATCATCTATTTTGGGGATAAATGTTTCAATTTGATTAAGAAAGGTGTGAGATTTTGATTCTGAGAATTTGGAAGTATATAAATTGCTTCAACATTGTTTATTATTAAGGATTGGATAGAATTTTGTTGTTGTCTTATTACAAAAGTAGGCCGTGTTTTTTTCTCCTTCCTTGATCCATTTCGCTCTTGATCTAATAAAGGCTCCTTTGGCCTTTTGAATATACATTTCATCCAGTTTATTTAGGAGGATTCGCATTTTTTGTTTGTCTTCACTTGATGGGTTGGGTTTATTGCAATATATATTTAGTTGTTGTACAATATCAAGTTCTTTTCTTTGGAGTTCTTTTTTAATTTGTTTACTGAATGAGATAGAAAATTGGCTGATCTTGTACTTTAGGAATTCCCATTTTTGAACAGGGTCATTTAATTCTTTAGAATGCTTTATATTCTGGATTAATTCTTTGATTTTTTTTTTTGACAGTATGTGTCATTTTTTGGAAGACTGTAGTTAAATTTCCAATATTTATTTGCGCCTGGTTTCCAGTTTTGAGGTTTAATTTGTAAGGAAATAAGACTTTGGTAAGTTAACGGTGCAGCAGAAATGTCTGAGTTGATGTCATTGATTAATAATTAATTTTTTGTAACCCAGTAATCAAGTCTTGATTTGCTATTTGAACTAGACCATGAATATTTTATATAATTAGGGTTAAGATGACGCCACACGTCTACTAAATTTTATCATAATATTCATCTTGAACAAGGTTGAGATCACCACCAATTACAAACTTGTTTGTTAAGTAAAGTAATTTTAGGTGGTCTAAGGGTTATTTCTTCTAGCAATAATTTGTTCTGGTTTTGAATATTATAACCATATATATTTAACAAAATAAAAGTAAGGTTATCCAAACAGACAGTGAGGAATAACTAGTGACCTTTTTCATCCATTTTACTTGAGATTACCTGACCTTGGAAGTTTTTTAGCAGAATAGCGACCCCTGCTGACCTTGAAGAACCATGACAAAAATAAGCTTCATCTCCCCATTGTTTAGTCCAAAAGTTGCTATCATCATGTTTTGAGTGAGTTTCTTGTAAGAATATTATATTAGCATTTTTCCCTTTACAAAATAAAAAGAAAAATTTCCTTTTAGTCAAATCTCTTAGTCCCCTTGCATTAACAGAAATTAGCGAAAGTTCACTTTTCAAGTTAGACATAAGGAATTAATACAATAACAAAAAAAGTAGAAAAATAAGTAAAATAGGGTTGAATAGTATTTAAATGGGTTTTACCTGAGAACAAATTGAACTATAGGTAACATAACTCCTGAACTGATAAGGTTATTTGAAGTTAGAAATGTTGTGTAGAACTATTGTGTCTCTAAGGAATAACTCGTTGACCGTTGATAAAGGCATATGGACCTTTAAATACCGCCTTTATTCCAGCTTTCCGTGCTTGCTCTACTTTGGGCCACAGGGCCAGCTGTGCTTCTCTGTCTTCAGCGAAACGGATGTTGAGCTCACTGCAGATGAGATGTTGTTTAGTGGATCGCCAGAGTTTGTTTGAATAACTGTCCTGAAAACTGTACAATAATCTGCCCTCGGTGGTTGGTGTTGTTTGGGCCAAGACAATGTACAGTGTCCAGGATAGAGTCCATCTTTTCTTTCCAATGTGGCATAATCTGTCTGATGAGGTTTGCGACTTCCTGTCTTGTATCTTCGTCCTTTCGCTCTTTTAAGCCTTTGATGCGCAGATTCCATCTTCTTTTATAGCGCTCTGATTCTGTTGCTTTTCTTTCACAATCTTGGACCTTCTTTGTCAGCTCGGCGTTCGTGGTTTTAAGATGAGCAATTTCACTTTCCATCTATTCGTTTTTTTTTCTTACAATCTTGAATTTCAGCACTATTGAACTCCACCACTTTGGCAATATTTGCAATGGAGAGCGTGTTCTGTTTCATTTCTTCTCCAAAGTTCAGCATCATTTTCTGTAGATTTTCAACAGCTTCTAAAATCTTGGCATTGGATGCATTGGAACTGACCTTATCGTCTCCTTTCGTCTTTTTGTGTGGTACAGCAGTTTTGCATGGTGATGTAAGGGTATTTTTCGTCCCTCTGGTATCGGTGTCCATGCAGTAGTCGTGAGTTAGCAGAGCCTTGTTGGTTTTGGTGTTAGCTTTGTTGTTATCCATTGCTGTCAGTGTTTTCCTCTTGCTTGTAGTTTTCTTTCTCGTTTTCACATGAGGCTTTAAGTTATTATTATTGTTAGTTACGACGAAATTCCTTTTTTTTATGTGTAAATTCAGGGCTTCATAACTGTTCTACTGTTATTCAAGAAGTTTGCTACCCAGAGCTCAAAACTACGCATCTGCTCTCTTCACTAACTTGCCGCTCTTCCGTGATGGGGGTACGGTCCGCCAGGCTGGTGCGGTGCTTCCTGGACCTCCTGAGGGGAAAGCTGTCGGCCAAGGAGAGGAGCCTTCTCTGCGCTTACTATGAAGGACAGAGCCAACCAGACCCAACGGACTCCTTTCCTGGCCTGACCCTGTACACCCAGCTCCCGGAGCAAAGCGCACCTCTGCTCTCCAGCCTGGACGCACAGAAGATGGTTTTATTAGGCATGGACCAAAAAACTGTTTATCGAGCCGGCTCAAAAATAATGACTCAAAGACACCTGGAGAACCATGCAGTCTACTTATGGACTGATAAAATTGCTGGCAGAGCACCAGAGGCGTAGCCTAAAATTTTTATAGGGGTGGCCAGGCAATAACCACTGTACGTTGAGGGGTGGCCAAAAGTGGATAGGCGATAGAACCTCAGGGTTAAGCTACACTGTTCCAACAGGAAAATTAATGAGCACAACATCCATATTTTCTAAATGAAGACAAACTATCCTTTACAGCCTTTACTAACAAATAGACGCACATATAGTGGATACAATTCTTTCAGGTATAAGTTCTGGGGCAAAAATCTTTTCCATTGTCATTATTTGTTTATATCAATAATCCTTCTGCAAATAAATGATATTTAAAAGTAAAAATATCTACATAAATTGATTATTTAATACGTTTTTATTAAAATAGTTATTTATCTATGATTTCACTGAGGACTCCTAGATGATGAGCAGAGACACATCATTTTCTCTTTACCCCAAATAACATCAAATCTAGTTCTGAAAAGAGCATGAATTCTGTACTTATCTTTAATTTCAGTATATTATGTGCATAATTAACCACTTTGTTTTTGTTGTCAAGTAAATGCTAATATATGAAAAATTAAAACGGTTTGAATATTCCATTTGAGAGTACTACTGTTGCCACTGTCTGTATTAGAGGGAAAAAGTGGTATGGGTGGCCACAGGGGTGGCCAATGATTGGCTTAGGGTGGCAATGGCCACCCCTGGCCCCCCTTCTAGCTCCGCCCCTGCAGAGCACCCCAGTGGAGGACTTTATATAAGCCTCCGATTAAAAAAAGAACTGGCCATCTCCAGTGGAGGTTTCTACATGGCGCCATTGCCACAAACTCATTTTTATCCGTCATCAATTGAGGTGTTTTAAACGACTGTCCCTTCTGCAGTCTGTCTCAAAATGTTTTTCATGTTTTTATGGACTGCGTCAGACTAAAGACAATTTTTAGCCTTTCAACAAATGTTTTTAGTCTTTTTGGCACAGTTTTGCAACTTCTCTATTTGTTGGAGGAGTCTGTCAAAACAAAAGCAACAATTCAAAGACCAGACTTTTAAACTTCTTAATCAGTGAAGCTACAATGGCTATTTATTTGTCCCGTAGAGACAGACTGCAGGAATGACCTCACCTTGACGCCGTGGCCCTGTGGAGGTGCAATGTTAAAGCCAGGATCAGGCTGGAATTTCACTTCCACAGAGCCACACAAAACATGGAGGATTTTATTCAGTTGTAAGGTTTTAAAAACATTTTATGTTCTGCGTCAGATGATAGAGAACTGCATTTTAACAAGCTCCTCATTCAATGATTTTAATTGACAGTTGTTTTTACTTTAATAGTGATTTTTAACTGACACTTGTTTTACATCAATTGTTTATATGTTTGAATTGTGTAAATTAAGTGCTGTTAAAAGTAAGACAAAAAAAAATGAGAGAGAGAGAGAGAGAGAGAGTGTGTGTGTGTGTGTGTGTGTGTGTGTGTGTGTGTGTGTGTGTGTGTGTGTGTCTGTCTGTCTGTCTGTCTGTCTGTCTGTCTGTCTGTCTGTCTGTCTTCTTCTTCTTGTGAGGTTTTATGGCGGTTGGCAAACTAGTGAGAAGTGCATTACCGCCACCAACTGATATGGAGTAAAGCAAGGAAACAGAAAACGGCTCACCCCAGAAACAAAAAAACAAAAACAGAAAACCTTTAACTTAACTCAACATAATAAATACTTAATCACATTTCCCTAATAATTTTAATCTATCTTTAAGTCATTGTCCCTCTGCCAGTTTCTGATAGTCTTATTGGTTTTCCCATCGTGCTTTCAACCATTTTCCAGTTTCAGTCTTTAACTTTCAGAAATTTTTTCAGCAGCTTTCACTATTATTTTGATTTTTTTTTTTTCGTTTTTTCTTGTTGTCTGTGCACTGCAATTGATCACTTCAACCATGAAAAGAACAAAATCTTTCTTTTTAACAATCCGTGTATCTTCTTCAATTTTGGGATATTTCTCCAGAGGTTCTGTGCTTTCTGTCGCCGCTGATCTGGTCATTTAAGTTCAGTTGCTAAATACTGAAAGAAGAATGGAGAATCTTTTTTGGTATAATGAAACCATAACATTTTGCAGAGACTCTAAGCCTAAAATGCAAAAGCAACATACGAAAAATGTAAAATTAAAACACTCTTATAAAAAAATGTAAACAAAACTGAGAAACACATAGAAGATGTAAAAGAAACATATGTACGTTGAAATGTAGTACGCTAAATACATAAAGAACAGCTATTGCCAGGTCCTGTCAATGAGATGAGATTAGGACTGAAACAATCGCGATTAATCCAATTATTGAAATAAACATAAACTAATTTAGTAATCGATCAATCATTGATTGGACTATATAGAGCATAAAACATGCCTTTAGCTGACAAAGCAGTAATTATACCAAAATTGTAAAAAATATATTTAAAAAGATTTTACAGTTAAGATAAAAACAAAATGTCTGTCAATATGCTGTATCCAAACCCCTCAAGTGGAAAAGTTTTAGTTTCCCCTTTGTTTAATTTCATAAATAAAAATAAATCTTATTGAAGGAACCTTTGGGAATTTAATTATTAATTGATTAATCAAAAGAAATAATCGACAGGTTATCATTAGTTGCAGCCCTAGATGAGATGAGATGAGATGAGATGAGCGCTTCCATTTTTACTGGTGGTGTTTGTTTCTTCCTATATGCAGCTCCCACACCACATTCATGCGCAGACACTGGAGGCTTGACCCTGTTTGTGAGTAGCTGAGTGAGGAAATTAGAGCGTGACAGCTTTCTGAGCAAGAAGTTCCAATGGCCTTCTTAACCATGTGGGGTGTGTTCTAAGTCAAAAGAAAAGTGAATGCTCTGGAACTTTATGCTCTCCACACACTTCAATTATTTTGCAGAGGGACTTGTTCAGTCTTCCTGGACCAACTGTAGTCCTGAGTTTCAGTGAAACATAGAAACCAGATGAGGCTAATTAAGTATACCCTCGCTCCTTCTAAAGTTGAAAAACTCATCCAGTATATATTGTTTAAAGCAATGTAATAAAAATAAATCAAAAATACTCTTTTAGTCCTAAAGGGAAATTAACTTGTTGATTGTTTATCAATATGATTTCCACTGTAAAAGCAGGAGTATTAGCAGTTTGCTAGTCTGCAAACGTGTGCATTGTATCGAGGACATGGTACTTATTTTCATGGGGTGCACTGCACTTTTCATACAAGGCCTCTCATGCATAGACAGCTGGAATATGCACTAGCACCCCTCGTGACCCCAGATGGGATAAAGTGTGACAGAAAATGGGTGGATGGATCGATTTTAATATAAAACAGTAATCTCCATCCATCCATCCATCCATCCATCCATCCATCCATCCATCCATCCATCCATCCATCCATCCATCCATCCATCCATCCATCCATC
>NW_015151251.1:235292-276904 GCF_000732505.1 Cyprinodon variegatus | reverse complement strand
CATCCATCCATCCATCCATCCATCCATCTTCTTCCGATTATCCGGGATCCGGTTGCAGGGGTAGCAATTTCAGTAGGGAGGCCCAGACGTCCCTCTCCTCAGCCACCTGGGCCAGCTCGCAGGCCAGGCTTTTTGACCACCTCAGTGATCTTAGCACCAGAGATGGAGGAACCAGACCCAGAGACCCCAGGCTCTCCTTCCTCAATGGAAGACTTGTTGGTGGGATAAAGGAGGTCTTCGAAGTACTCCGACCATTGTGCTACCTCCTGAATGAATTGATGAGGTTTTTTAGTGTTCAATATTTCTCTACCATTTGATAATGTTATCCCAAAGCCTTAGAATTTGCTTTGTAAACGTTTCTATATGAATAGAAATACGTAACTTTGACCATTTCATGAGTTTCTTCTCATTCGTATACTTTAGCTGGAGTTTTTGAAAGCTGGTCTGATTTACTCATAGCTTATTTTCTCAGCAATGACTGCAGAATTATTTCCTATAATATTAGCACACTCTTTTAAACCAAGTTTAACCCAGACCTGAGAAATACCTTTAAAATATAATCTGGCCTTAACCCAGAGGTATCTGGAATTATTTATAAATTAAAAAAAACACTCCATGAGCATTTACATCCATGTTTTGAAGTTTATAAAAAAACAAAAAAAACAGACCAACAACAACCAAAATTCACATTTATGCTGATTTCTGTTCCATTAACCACTGACTCATCATTAGTATCTTAAACTTGGCTTCAAAAGAAAAAACCTGATTTGACTCGAAAGCTGTCAAAATTACAATTACACAAATTTTCACAGTGATCAATGCATAAATATAATTCTTTTTTTTTATTCTCTGTCTGTATTTACACAATCATTTTACAGCGTTATCATTTCAGATTTATGACGTTGATGTCACAACTTTGCTTCCAAAATTATACAAAAATAATTGCATCTGTTTTTTGTTTTTTGCTTTTATTTTGTCATAATTATTTTTTTTTTTTTTTCATTTTCCACAACTTTTACCCATCCAAGGTTTTGGTTCATTGTTAGACAGAGCCACGTGATTTCCAATTTCGCTTTGCTCGACCCATAGCTGGAAATCGGATAAATTCAAACTTGCTTTGGTCTGTGTTGGGGAAGTGTGGTGGGCCGGTGTGGAGCCTTTTGATGAAATGGACCTCCCTTTGGTTCTCCCTTGTCTTGTAGGCTTTGATGGGCCTCCCTTTCCTGGTGAAAGCCATGTACCAGCCTTCATACTTTGCATTCTGCAATGCTGTGTAATTGTTCTCCAGAACTATTTCAGTGAAGATGCAGTCCCTGCTGCGGCCGTTGGGCTGTGTGAGCAAGTAGAGAATATTTTTGTTAATGATGATGTTTAAAAGATCTCTTAAGAACATGTTCAGAAAAATATGCATCAAGCAATTCTCACAGGAATTGAGAGAATTACTAGCAGCTACATAAGCACAAAGAGATCTGAAACATAAAACAAAGATGTACCATTAGATGAAGTGATACAGGATGTACACCTTCTTTGGACCTTATGCAATACCATAATTAGAAAGGTTGTGTAAAAAGTAAAAATGGTTCATGGTTTTCTTTTTCTTTACAAATACCAAGTTTGGCAAGCTGTATTTTCTCTGCTTAGTCAATAATTGAGAGACAGCGAAAGCCAAAAGTGGAATGTGACATTTTTGAAAAATGGCATATGCTAATTGAGAAGAAGTATATGCCAGCCGAACTGCACTGATGCAGACTTGCTATTCAAGTACTGGATGGTCAACTTCCCCTACTCAAAAAATGCTTTAGGATAGCCCTCAAGAGTGTTAGTGCATAGGGGTATTGTTTAGGGGCTGGTTTGAGATTAGCCCTATAACTCAGAATGTGGGTCATCTTCAATTTAACATTGTTTCTTTCCCAAATCGATCTTCTTAGTGACTGTCGGAATACTGCAAGGAATATACACAAAATGCAATGCATTTCCTCTCACATTAAGGGTTGAATCATACAGAATTGTTTTCATTCCTTAAGACTGTTGAGTATTTAAAACATTGGGAATCATCTGTATTTTTCATGTGTCCAAAGGATGTACACTTAAGCCAGAAAATATTAAAACGTTTAGCAGACTTACATTTAAAGCAATCACAGTTTTAGCTAACATGTTTCTTTTGAATGGGTGAAATGCTCAAATTTCCAACGTGCCAAGCTAGAGTCACAATTAGAAACTGAAAGATATCTGTTCCAGATGTGGGTGATGGAAAGGAGGCCTTTCAAACTTAAAAAAGTGGATCGAGACGACACTTGGAGGTGAGAATGTTGTTACAGTGAAATTAGATGCTGAGAAGCAATGTTATTATTTCTGACATCAAATCGTTTTCTTAACAAGACATAAGCCAGATTGTGTAGAATTCAAATTGAACTACACTTGTCGATCTGGAAAGGCTCTTGTAGAAACTGTTCGCAAAAGGGAGGGACATTCAGTTAAATTCTTAAAGCTGCTTGGGTACCTTCTCCCATGAGTTTTTAGTCAATCACAGCAGCAGTAGCAGCTTCATGTGTTTCACATCTAGGTCAGTTAACTGATAAATCAAACTCGTACCAAATCCAGTCGGGGGGAACGCCCAACCTTCTTCCCATCCACAAAGGCAAGGAATCACATCCTTTTGTATGTTTAAAAAAAAAAAAAAAGGTATCACAGCCAGAACAGGCGCAGCCATGTTTGTTTTGCTTTGGCCTTCCGCCTCTGGGTGACGTGGTGATATCATACATGTCACTGCATTTCACTAGATCGAAACGTTGCTATATTGAGGAAAACATATCTGCTGGCAAGATGTGTTTTTGGGAGTTTATGAATTCCTGTAGCTTGCAGGGTAGTAGTTTTCTGACTTATCAGTTAAGATCAGGGTTCTAATTTCTGAATGAGAAAAACAAAATGCAGCAGGTAAACAATGATTGTCCACACCCTCTCTGATAACATATTCAAACATAACTCTGGCATATCCTCCTATACATGACATAAACAGATTTATGTCCTTTCAAATCACACAATATAAACACATTGGTTATAATTCCACTTAAGTAAAGGGAAGAGCTGAAACATGTTAAAAACTAAAGTGAGATTAAAGGACTTAACCCTCAGACTTGTGAGACTTGTTAAATAAGGTTGAGCTACTGTAATCTCCTGAGGCACAATACTGTAACATGGAATTACTGAAACTCTAATATCTACAGATGTTCAATACCACCACTTGGCAATACCTACACTTTGAAATGTAACATGTAACAGTTACATCAAACCGGACTGGTTTAATTTAATGACACCTATTATATTTAATCCACTTAAAATTATTGATTCTTTTTAAAATCTTACTTAAATAAAGCCTTTCTGCCAATTCTCTCTGCCAGCTCTGTGACTGGATGCCCCCTGGACTCAGTGCAGGAGGTGGGAAACAAACGGATCCTATCTAAATTAACATTCTTGTTAGATAATGTTTCTCACCCCATGCATGAAGATGTTGCTGAACAGGAGAGCTCCTTCAGTGACAGACTGCTGCACCCTAAATGCACCATGTTGCTGCTATTTTCAAATATCCATTACTGTAAAAATGTCCATAGCTGTATATTGGTTAGTTATTCTCCAGGTGCATAGTTTTATAATGTTAAAACCCTTTACAGTACAATATTTTATTGTTTATCTTTAACTCTTCCTTATTATGTTATTCTTATACATTTTTCTAAGGTCTACACTTGTGACATTTTTTTCTATAATCTTTTTGCTGCTGTAAACACCAGAATTTCCCCAGCGTAGGACAATAAAGGGATTTTCTATTCTATTCTATTCTATTCTATTCTATTCTATTCTATTCTATTCTATTCTATTCTATTCTATTCTATGTAAGATGACCACAGTAATACATTCTACGTTTTTTACTTATAAGAAACTTTTCATTCTACATAAAATATTTTCATATCATAAGTCAATTTAAAACTAGTTGAATGACCCCTCTGTCATGACCCGAGGGCATCTGTACTAATATCACCTGTACTAATAGTAACTTTAAAGAAAGGTGGCAGTAACCAGTTGCCAGTGCTGCAGGAATATGGTACAAAACCAAAGTTAAATATTTCTTATTTTCAACATCATCATATGACAATGTTTTGCCACACTTAAATTGAGTACCTCATTGCTGTTCATCTTTCACACAGCCACTGGAAACAGAAATGGGGACATCAGGCTAAACAATACAGCTTTTGTACACTGGGGGGAGCTAACCCCAAACAAAAACTGAAACTTCATTAGAATTGTTGTAAAAGGAAAAAGCTAAAGCTTTTCAAGCTCAGAAAGAGTCCCCTAGAAATGTCCGTCTTGTCCTAACAGCAGCAACACTCCCCTGTTCTGTTCTCCTCATTATGATCTAAGGCAGCTCTAAGTAACATTTTTACCTTAATAAATCCACTTGTAAGACCTGTGATTTTGTCAGTGTTTATGAGCGTGTTTATGAGACAATTGAGTGGTCTGTCATCTTCCTGTACTGGCTCTGGTTGGAAAAGCACTCATGCAAGTTTGAGTGCCTTCAAACTGATGGCAGTTTTAAGCTCTGTTCTCCTTCTCCCTGTTAGATAAACAAGTTTAGGCCAGTGCTATAAGTTCATTGGCATAAATAGCCACAAGCCTCGCACTGTCCTACCCACAGGTTATCATGAAGCATTTTTTTTGTTTGTCACGTCTATGACATGACACACCGGCGGGAAAAAAAAAAAAAAATGCCAAGAAAAACTTTTTCAGAAAAGAAAACTAAGGAAAAGGAGAATCAGATTGGGACAGGACTCACAGAAGAGTGAATGTGATCAGGTATTTCATCTCTGGCAAGACCTCAAACCAATATCTGGTTACCTATGTTATTGTTACTATTATGACTTAAGAGTGATCAATTTGTAGCATGCCACTATTAAACATGAAGAGACTGACCCACCTCATATGAGCAAATAAAGAAAACTCACTTCATTTTAGTGGCAGACTTATGCTTAATTGACTTGTAAAAAGTAAATACTTGCAATGAAAAGGCTATATTACACTTAGGGCTGTGAAAAAAAAAATATTTAATCCATTTTGATTCGATTCCTTTACATTTTTGCAAAAATGGATGTCTAGAGAATGAGATTGATTCATTTTATAGTGACGCACCTGACGTTCACATTCAAATGCGCAGGAAAGATACAGTCATATATCCCCAATAGGTTGACTGAAGACATTAACAAATGGGGGCTGACCGGAAAACACCCTGTAGTTCTTACAGACAACACTGCAAATATGGTTTGTGCAGCAGCTCATGCATGTTTGCTGTGTCACATCTGCTTGCTCAAGTGAGGCTTCACTTTTTCACTTTTCACAAACAAGTTTGCACTTTTGAGACAGTTTTGTTAACATCTCATGTTTAAACTGTCTGATTTACAAGTTTGCACTTTGTGGTTAATGTGACAGGAAAACACTACATACATGAGTATTTTGAAACATAGTTGAAATGCTTTCATTATTGTAAAAGCAGATCGAAGCGAAATTAATCAAATTTAGAACTGCATGAATGAAAATCGAATCGATTCAGGACTTTGGCGAAAATACCCAGCCCTAATTACAAAAATAAAAAATGTATTTTAGAGCCTAAAATTCTGGTATCTGAAGTACTGATGTTTAGCATTGTTCTACACATAACATAAGTCACTATAGTGACAATAGATTCAAAAAAGTTTGAAGTGGTATTTCCAAATAGATTTTAAGAGGTAAGTCTTACATTGTTAAAGAAGGTTAGAACCAACGGTTGATGCATCTCTACTTTTTTAAATGAAAAACAGAAATCTTGTTTGCTTATAGATGGTTAAACAAAAGAGTTATTTAATATACTTAGTAATTAAATTAAGGTTTGTTGTTTTGAGTTTTTTGTTTTTCCTTCTGTTTCAGTCGAAATCAGCTTTTACAAAATCTGTCTTTTTGTAATTTTTTTTTATGACAAGATAATCGCTTTTGCTTTTAACACAACACAAATAAATCAGAAAGCTGTCCTTTACCTTTCCAACAAGTTTGCCCTTCCGGTTCATGCAGAGATAAAGCCCACTTTCTGCACCTCGTATCCTCACACGACTGCCAAATGTGTCAGTCTCAACAAACAGGCGAGCTGCAATAAAAAGAAAAACAGAGAACACTTTTTAGCAGGACCAACACATTAGGAAATTGTGGGGGATTTTGTGGCACATGGATTTATAGTCTAACAAGTAAGGTATCTATTTGACTTTTGAAGAGCTCCTGTAACAGTAAAGATGCTTTTGGATCAAGAGTATAACATGCAGCAACAAACACAAATAGACTCAGATTTCTGGAGTTGTATAATTTCTTTTATTTCTTATTTCTTTGTTTTATTTTGTTTTTCATTGTGTGTGATACATGTACACTTGCACCTTAATCCTTATTTATCTTGATATACTGTATATACCTGGATATACTGTATATATATTGTTTATTGTTAATTCTTAATGCACCTTTTTCCTCCTTGTTTGCACCTTCTTTGACTTCTATGCCAATATGTGACAAGTGAATTTCTCCGCTGTGAGATCAATAAAGCTCATCTAATCTAATCTAATTAATAAAAGGGATTTTGTAAACAGCAGAAGGCAATAGGTAATATCTGAGATTGCCGATTCTCAGATTTTCTAAAACTGCATTACCATTGCAGGATTTCTCACAGTATTGTGAATACCTCATGCATCTAAACACGGCTGTTCAACTTAATTGATTGTTAAAAATCAGCACATATAGAAAGAAAAATAATCAGCAAAAGAAAAAAAATGAAGGGATGAATAAGGAACAGTGTTATTTGCAGTTGAAATAGGTCACGTTTGGGTGTGAAGTGGGAAATTGCTACAGGTAGGATGGTTCTCTCTGAGAATCTGCCTCCTCCATCCAAACCAGGTAAAGTTGCTTTTTCACTCTAAAAAAAAGAAAAATATCCAAAGGCAATGAGGGATAGAATGCATCTAATTAGGACTTGTAATATTCTTCATCAGCTGGTAAAGTTAGATGAATGCTCACAGAGACATCCTGATGTTTTCTTTTCATGTTGGTGGAAAATTCTTTATGCATAACTGTTTCCTACCACTCTTTATACCAAACAACCAGGAAATGCTATAGTGCACTGGAAGTTGTCATGGCAAAACATCTGAAATTTAGAGTGCATATAAACTTGTTAGATATGATATAGCACTTGTCATTTTTCCCTAGCTATCTGAGTTCCACTGTACACCCTTAGTTTTCTGCTGTGTCAGGACAGGGACTTTACATTTGCCATGATGTCAGCATCTCCTTTTATATTCTTTATTATTTAAAGGTCCCATAAAATTCACATTCTAAACATTTTGTTACTGCCATATGTGTCCTGAAGCCTGTATGTGACATTCACAAATGAAAAAAAAAACCCTTTCATCTTTCTGATTGCCTTTCACCACCTAAGATGTGCTCAAAATGCTGTTTGAAAAGCATTTCCCTTATGATGTCATCAGGGTAAATAAGCTCTCTGAAAAGGTCTGATGCAGCCCATCAACCAAGCACCAGCCTTAGTCTGGTTGCAAGTTGTGGTAGCATGGCTTTTGAGAGGACTGGGTGTGGAAAGCCAAAACAGCTCATCCTGCACAAAATTTGTAAAACCTGCTCTGGGGGGCTCATTGTTATAATTCTTTTTTTTTTTTTTTTACTAAACATCTGACAAATGATATTGAATCTTTTATGAACTCCCATAAGTGGTCATCTTGTTAAGTGTTAATTTATATAGAATGTACAATATTTTTCTTAATATTTTGATGCACCTCCTTTTAGTTCATCAACCGCTTACATTAACACCTTACCGAATAAAATATAATTTGTTTCTTTGCTGTCTATCAGATGTTAAATTAAAGAGAGATTGTTCATTTGAGTAATGCATCTATAATTCTTGTGTATTTAGATACGACTCTAATAATCAAAACTAGCATAAAGAATTTAAAGGAATAAAACAAATTGTCAACCTCAATATAATTATTTAAATGATGCTGTTGTTGCTGTTATTATTCATTAATCTTTATTTATTTTTCATTATTTTTTTTTATTAAGTGTAATAAATAAAAACTTTGAACCAATTTAAATGTATCAGCTGACTGAATTGTCTCTGTAAAGAGCCTTTATATGACATGTCTTCTGAATTGGCACTTTATAGATAAAGTAAAAAATTAAAAAAGGAATTAAACTTGATTCTACTCAATAATTTCATGTGGAAATGGTCTATTTTTAACCCAAAACGCTTCAAATTTAAAATAATAAAATAACTTTACATTTTGTTTACTTATAGTTCTTTGTTATATATTAAAAACATCAGTGAGCCGATATAATTTATTTATTTTTTTTGCATAATCTAACTCAGAGTCAGACAATTTTGATGCAGTCTCTCGGTATATGCTTGATTTTAAATGGAATGCATTTAGTTTACACTGCCTCTATTATATGATATCATAGACCCTCTTATGATATCCTCTGTTTTAGACATACAGTTGTATATATGCGGCACTGCTATTAATGTACAAAGTCTCAGTTGTAATAACCCATTCAAAGTATTCATACTTGTGTTTTTCTATACAACTGAGAAAAATGAGGGACAGGACATAACTTGGATATTAAAAACTAAAAAATATGTTTTTCTTACACAAAGAATAATAAAAGGCTCAATGCTATGTGCTCTAATTGCAATTTAGGTTGTCAGTAATTAATAGTGGAGTTGGATAGTACAGGTTTAGAAAGTCCAGTATCAAGAATCTCTACCGACATCCTGGACACAATCTATTCAGGTTTGTGCTATGGGGCTATTTGAAAAAATCTATTTATTTTAGTTTCTGGTTAGTCAGCTACACTGCTGTTAAACAAAATATGCAAATTTGCGCAACCTGCCTTTCTTTTTACTCTTCTTTATATGAAAAATAACTGTACACAAACAGGCATATTGTTCCCTTATCTCCTCTAAAGCTTAAATACTGTATTTTTACCAAAGGTCTGTCCTTTAAGTATTTGAAACCAGTGTTACGTTCCTTGTTTGTGTACACTGGGCGGTTGGATAAGCTGATTAGGGATACCAGCTCTGTTCTGAGATGCCCCCCTGAACACAGTAACATCACTGTGGGGTGATGTCTCACACCCCATGCATGAAGCTGTTGGAGAGCTGGAACACTTCTCACTGAAAGAATACTAAACCCAAAATGCATTAAGGACCATTATCAGAGATCCCTGCACCCAACTGCTTCAGACTAATATTTAGTACTCCTGACAGGCAAAACCCGTGTTCACGACCATGTTTGGTGCATAGCTTTTATGTGCTCTGTCAGTGTTTAATACACCATTTCAGGTATTTCCACATTTTCTTAAGACTTTGTTTTTGTTTTTTTTATTAACTTAAATTTGATTACTGTGATACATTCGGTCGAAGGAGGGCATCTCTTCAAACAACTGTTAAATGTTGTCGTGCTTAAAAGTTTTTTGTGTTTTTGCTTTTTTTATATGTCTTATATTTCTTCATATTTATAGTCTTGTCCATATGCTTTCATTGGCTTCTTGCTTTTTCATAGAAACACCAGATTTTTCCCACTGTGGGACAATAAACCATAGCCTACTTTTAATCTATTCTTTTCAAAACTGGCCTTTGAAGCTTCAGATTTCTGGCATGTCCACTTAATTAAGGAAAAGCAATGTTAGTATGGTAGTATCATCTAACTACATAGTGTTAGATAACTTGTTGTATTATAGGAGAATGTAGTTTTATATCTGTTCCTGTCACGAGTGGCTTCTGATGATCTTTGTCAAAGAAACTGAGCAGACAGACATTCAAATGTCAGGTCCCTTGATTAAACAACTCTTATCTCTGACCATTACTGTTCTGGAAGCAGAATATACATTTGCAATTGACTTTATCCTGCTGTTAATTATGGCTATTGGGCATTACAACAACTCTGTGTATTGGGACTACAGAGACAAAGGACTTTTCCTAATCAGCTGCTAATTCGCCAGACATGGCCTCATGGATACAGGACAGGGGCCAAATTAACATAAAATCCTAAAAACAGCTTTCAGAGGGAGGGACATGCAGAAACTACAGGTTTTGTCAGAGGACAGTAGTCCCCAGCAGAGGCTTTGTCCCACAAAAAAACCTGAGCTTATCACCTTAGTCCTCAGAGGAAACTTCTTAACAGTAATAAAGTTTAGTGTCAGCTACCACACCGAATTCAAACAAGCTATAAAGCCAGAATGCTGCTGCCAATGGCACAATTGAATGAGGTATTATTGTTACTAAACTAACAGGTGAGTCCTGAACGAATCAGTGGTTCCTTTTAGCTTCAAAACAAAATACCTGTGGAAGCAACTTGATTAAACGAACAGCCTTAACAGTCCATTAATTGCTTTTATCTTTTTATCACTAGACTACCGGTTTTTTTTTTTATTATATTTATAATATAAATATGGCTATCAATTGTGTTTTTTGCTACTTTATTTACTTTCTGGAGAGCAAATCTTGATTCAAATGTCATAATTTGATTTCCCCAGGATGTCTGGCTTGAATCTGAAAAATCAAATTCATTTTGGACAAACCAAAACAATTCACATGATCTATTCTGGCATTTTACAATTAAATAATAAACACTTAGATCTTTACACGAAAGGGAAATATTTATAACTCCCTGGTGAAAATGCACATTTCAACTTTAGGATCATTACCTCGGGAGACTTGAGGAGGTTTTTGAAATATGAGGACATCAGCCTTTTTGGGTTCGGTTCTTACCGTACAGGTTTCCATCCTCTGCCGTCGCGCTGACTCTCTTCCCTTGGATCTGGACGTGTTTCCCGCTGGTGCGGCTGTAGAGCTGGTAAACCCGGACCTGCCTGCGGCTGAGTTGGTCCGTCAATGCGCCCTGCGTCCTCACATACTGGTTAAAATTAGGAGACGAGTGATTCTCCCCCTTTTTTATGCAAAGGGAAAAATAAAATCCATAATTGCGTCTGTCTCTAATCTGGGATGCAATGCGCTGTTAATCTTATTGCCCTTGGTTTTCTAAATTAGCCAAAATATCAAACTCGTCATGTCTTTCTGTTACAATTCTAACAATATATTTTTCAAACATTTTAAGCTTTCTCACCTGAGCGTGGCACCAAAGAACAAAAATATTAAAAGATCTGCAAAAAACAAATTAACAAAACAATAATAAATTAGTTAGAGCGACAAATTCCGGACTTTCGTTGTTTGTTTGTTTTTCTGAAGACTTTTCGACACCTATCCAGGAATTTACACAGTCACACATTTAAAGACTCAGTCAACTTACATGTAAAAACAACGTTGGTTCATTCCATACATTCTTGTTTAATTTTTCCTCCAATCAATCTAGAGATTCCTTAGGCCTAGATGCCAAAAGGATGAAGTGAATAAATCCATAAGCTTCCATAAAGTCGTATTTGTACTTTTGATGTCCATCCATCCAACAAAGTGTCCCTAAATAATGAATAATAATTAAAAAAAAAATCAGATTCCGAAAAGAAATTACTCCGAGAATCGAACAGCCACTAGATCTTTGATAGATCTATCAAAGGCATCTGTAACAATGAGATCCATGATAGGAGGTCTGCATCTGGGGAGGGATGTTCATCTGTTTGGACAGAATCCAGCCTCTGAAAAGATCTGTCCTGAGTGGAATCCGGGCTGCCCACGGGTGGAATGGTACAATGGCGAAGTCCCTCCCTTAACCATTAGGCTTAACCTCCCACCTGCTGATTTATTTAAAACTATTAACTACTGAATTACATTTACAATGAAGAAGAAAGAAAAACGTGGCAGCTGGGTGCAAATCAAACATTTTTTTCATGTTGTCTTGCAAATATTTTTAATTAATAAAAAAAAAATCATTATACAGAAATTATATTTTTGTCTTTAAAGCAATGAAATGAACTAAGGAGAGGGTCACTCCTTTATCTCTGAAATGGAGTGATTTCCCACAGGAGAAAAGCTGACCTGTTTTTCCAGGTGAGGCAGATTTAACTCTACCTTTATAGTTTTTGCTGGCTGGACATTATCTTGATCCAGGTCCCAAAGGCCAGAACTGGATTGGGTAAAAATGATGTTCGTTCTCCTGCTACCTGGAATATGAAGCCAGAGGATTTCAAACTGAAATCTCTTATGATTCAGGGAAATTATGCCAACTTTAAAGGACAGATACTGTCTGTACTTGGCTCCTGCAAATGCCCAAATATTTAATGCTACCTGGATTCCTTAAGGAGTATTTCTATGAATCGTGAAATTGTTGTTTCTGTGTGTCATGATGCATGTTTTTTTGTTTGTTTGTTTTTTGTTGATGGCATGTCATTTTTGACAAACAAAATAATTGAGTTAATTCTGGTTAAATGAATGATACAAACTACTAACTAACTTCAGCTTGTCACAGCATTGTAACATGAAGCTTTAAGTGCCTTCACATTATGCCCTTCTCATGTTTTCTTGACCCCACCCTTACTGTTAGCCTAGCTCAGAAAGAGCAATAAAACAGCAGAATGCAGAAGCTTTGAAAACTGCTGGCCTATAAACAACTTCATTTGGACAATTTTGTCATCCCATTCTAGGGTCAAATAGGGGGTAATTCAGTACCAGGTTAGAATCAAGAGTATCACAAAATAAAATGTACAACATAATGACTTTCATAGACAGCTATAAGAGTTAGGAGACATAGTAATAACAGTGGCTGAACCACAGTAGAGTTGTTTGCTGGGAAAAAAAACAAACAAAAAACTAATTGATTACAGCATTAAAGGGCACATTTTTCAAAATGTCTGCTGCATTTCTGGTCTGGAAATACTGATGACTTCGCCAAAAAGATCATAAGAAGTTCATGCTTATCACAGAAATCTCTGTTTCAATTTTTTGACTTAATTGAAATCATAAATGATTGTAGAAACAATAAAAAAAAATGTTGTTATGAAGTCCTTTTCATTTAAACACAAACTCTTCAAGGTCCACATATTTCCAGGCTGTATTTCAATTCAATTCAGTTTATTTATATAGCGCCAATTCACAACACATGTCATCTCAAGGCACTTTACAATTCACCAGATCATCCAGTCAAATGGATTCAAACTTTCTATCTAAGGATAACCAGTTGATTGCATCGACTCATTTATCAAAGCCAATCACTCACACTAAGCATGCTTGTAGCACCAGTGGAGAGAAAAAACTCCCTTTTAACAGGAAGAAACTTCTAGCAGAACCAGGCTAGGTGTGAGTGGCAGTCTGCTGAGTGGTGTTCAAGGAGAAAGAAGCAGAGATACAAAAAGCAACTGCCCCGTATTTAAACCATATTTTTTAAACAAAAACAAAACAAAAGAAACCTAAAATTTGGTACTAGATGGCTTATTATTTTTATTCAGCTAATGTTGCAGATAAAACCATTTGCCAAGAATTAAAACACAGCAGTGAACATCTTGGAAAAATATAAAGAAAACTACTTAATTGTATGTTTATAAATTTTTCGGACTACCAACTCTTTTGCTAAACTAATTATTATAGAAAGTCTGACCTTATCAGAAAATGTTATATTATTTGTTAAGCAATTGGTGCTAGGTCAGAATATTCCTTAGTTTGACAGATAAATTAAGGATTTGTAAGTATATGTGCACTTATTCATTGATGACCTTGGGGTTTAATCTCATTTCTATCTTCCTCTGGGTTCAAGCCTCATGACTAAACCAATTTAAAAATGTTCTTTAAAAATTATCTTTCAGACAGGAATTGGTTTGATGCCTGAGCTGAGTGTGATGTGTTTGGTTGTATCAACCTTAAATGACCAGATATGTGACTTCTTGTTTCAATAATGTTTTTGAAATGCTCTTAAAGATTTTGGATTGAATGACTGAAAGTAAATCATAGCCAATACAAATAATTTGCCTTATATGTTTTCTACAAATGAATTATTTCCTCTGTGGTTGCAGGAGCCAACTGGGATCATTCTTTTAACCTGCTGGTATGACTTGCTTTGCATAACCTGCTGTCATCACTGTGGGGCAGTTATGCAGTGTTGTCAGCAAGATGTTTCGGTAACATGATACAGACGGAGGAAAAGGAAAGCAAAGGAGTTTATGAGATTCTGCCTACTTAGCTCCACTATTTCACTTATGTCTCACCCAATGTATTAGGACAGCTAGAAATCAGCATTACACTGCGCAGTAGACACATTACTCCAAAAAACAAAAAAATGCTTTCAAATGTAATGAGATACAAAGATATACACGAATAGTGCACTTTGAAACGTTGATAATTATCTTGTTTTTGTGTTTTGTGAGAAAATATTATCAGTTTGCAATGAAATGCAATGCATAGAAAATATTCATATTCGGAGCATTTTTTTGTAACATGGATTAAACATGTTGATTATGCAATGCAGACACTGGTTCACTACCAGTACTGAGAATGTATTATCTGTCAAATTGTTTTCATGATTCTTGGCACTAGTGCTAGTTTAATTCATCATTCTATCTCCAACCTGTTCCCAATCAGCCTACATCAGATTCACCTGCTCACCTGATTATATATACACCTCTCAGACCAGACACTAGTGCAGGATTATTACGATCCATCGGTGAGTTTTGATTTAGGAAATCTGGGGCCCTAGGCAAAGACAGGAATAGGGCCCTCTGAATTGGGAAGACACATAACACATAAAACATATGCATAATACAGATACAGAAACTTTAATAGAATAGACATATGTTATTTGTTTTATGTTTTGCCCCTCTCTTCTTCTCACTTTTCTTGTTGTTTTCCTCTTTATTTTTTGTACTTCGCTTACTTTTCATTCTGTCTCAAAAGGAATGAAAGATTTTTTCCAAGCACTAAGCTAACACTGAGACATATTTAATATTATATGTGTTCTGATTGCTTTTTAGCGAAAGTATTCTTATCAAAAACATATTTAATGTGCACAAATAAGGAATAGTTGTATTAACCATACACGTAAACAGAGTTTTATGGGGCCACCAGGAACTTGGGGCCCTAGGTAACTGCCTAGTATTGCCTAATGGTAAATCCCCCCCGTCTGGATCTAGGATCACTTGGCTCTGACTCTAGACTGACTTTTGGATTCTGTACTTTGGTTTGTCACCTTGATCATGCTGCCTGTTTCTACTCTCATGGATTTGACCCTGTGCATTCCCCTGGACCAACAAGTAACTGTGAAAGAAGGATTCCTCCAAACCAACCTGGACGGATTCGACACAGAAATTCATCAGTGATCTCACACGTCACTTAGCTTCTTCAGAAGCTCTCACAGCTCAAACACTGAGAAAGTTAATGAATCAGAATGCAAACATTAGAAACATTGCCCTCTGTTTCTGCCTGGTCACTCTACTGTCACCTCCTTCCAGATTTCCGGTTACTGACTCTGGTGAATCCCTGCTGACCTGCACCAGTTTCATATCTTAATAAACCATTTAAACGTCAATTTTTGCATCTGGTTGAATTCTGGGACTGCTGTTTTCTGGTCAATAAAATTGCTGCTCAAATAATATATGACTGGTACTTGTATGGTGCTTTATCAAGTTCAAGGACCCCAAAGCACTTCACACAATATTTAGTCAGACACACACATCCACACACCGATAGAGGTAAGCTAAATGTTATCTGCAGCTGCCCTGGGGCACTCTAACGTAAGTGAGGCTGCCATACAGTTGGACCACCAACAGCAGGCAAGGCAGGAGAAGGACACCCTAACAGAGCAGGGACTGAAAGAGCACCCACCCATTACAAGGGAAACAACCTCTACATCCTGAGCCACCATCACCTAACGCCCATTTGGTGGAAAACAGTTGAAATAAACAAAGTGAGATGTTCACATCCTCCATCTGTGTCTGTGCAGTGCTTGTCAGCTGATTCTAAGATAGCATTAATACCTTTACCTTATTTAGAAAAATGAAAAAAAAAAAGCATTGATACTTGGAGACATTTTAAGAAAACACACATAGCTCTGAATGAGAACTAAAACAGTACCATGGATCTTTTCTTTATTAGGGAAAGCTGTTTGCCAATAATCTGAGCAAAAGGCAAGTTTACCTGAGTATTTACCTTTTAAAATACTTCCATCTTTTATCATTCAATCTACAGGTAGACTCAAAGACTTCGTATTACTGCAAACATCATTGGTAAAGCTGGTTGTTGGTGTGCTCAAACCTATTTGGCTGCGGTTTGATCATCCCTCTTCATGACATGATCTGAATAGAATAGATGGCACACCTTCTTTTTTAGTTATTTAAGCAACACTAACTTTAGCCTTAAGTAGAGAGGCAATTACAAACCAGCTTCATAACACAGATATTTTAAAATTTTCAGAGTTTCCAAGTCTTCTCCACTTTGACATATTTGGAGAAAAACATTGAAAAACACACCTGCACACAGTTCAAATAAACAAACGTTTGCTATAATTCTATTACATAGCACCCTGTTTTCTCTATTTCAATAACCAGTGCTTAGCATCAGTTTTTAGTTTGAACAACTTGACTTGACTCACAAAAATGCTGTGGCTGTTTTGATGAGTGTTGTTACACTCATTGCTGCACTTGTGTGGCTATATCTGTGAGCCAGACATACTGAAAAGGGGTGTCAAAGATTCCCAGTGAAGGCAAACTCAAGACAAGTAAAAATATCTCCCCATCTAACACGATAATTTAATTTGACAAGGCTTCCTGGATTCAGTATTATGTGTGTAAGGTTGGACACTTGAATTTGAAATTAACACTAAAAACTAATTATTTAACAAATCTGACTCTCTTACCTTGGTAAAAAAAAAAAAAAAAAAAAAAACTAACTTGCAATACGCTGCAAATCAACCTTATCAAGCATGGTACATGTAAGGTTGGGAGACATTAATTTAGTACTTGGTCATTAGATATTCTCCTCATGCTAATTCTCTGTGCTACAGCTACTCACCTTGTGCTTTATAGAAACATCTGAGGTTCTTATCTCGTGCTTCCACTGAAGATATCAGGATCTTCATCTTACCTTGACAAGTATAGAGGATGTTTACCTTTGGTGAAGTTCCTGTATCTGTTCTTTCTCATCTCCACTCTGACACCTTTCACCTTTCTTTCTTTGAACATTGTTAACAGGAAAAGGCGCACTATCAACTTCTGAGGAAAAATCTCCTCCACAGTTGGTACACTGTTGTTGGAACATTATTTTACTATCTCAGTGACCTCTGTCATGGTAATACATTCAGCTTTGAACCTCTGCCATCATAACAAAGAAACATTAAACCAGATTTAGATAAACAATATGCCCAGTCTGGGATCACAGTCCCGATCTATCAAATGTCCTAGCTAATCAGCTAGGACAGAGATCCTAGCTAATCTTTACTACATATTTACCAGTCATCACATCCAGCTCCTAACCAGGTGATGGCAGCCCCTTTCCGGTAAAAAAGGGGTCTTTACCTGAATGTCCATGACGTAACACCACAGGTCAGATGGTATGATTACAAAGTCAGTCACTAGCCTTTACCTTAAGGCCGCAGGATAGCAAGCTCACTGCTTTTCTTCATTGCCTGCAGTGCTGAAGAGCTTAACTCAGTCTGGCACCCTGTAATACAGTAGTCTCTCAATCAACATACTGTCCCTGCCCTTAAGAAAAGATTGACTATATCCTGATCACTAAGAAAACACGTAGACTGTTTCCAGCATGTTTTCAGACACGATTTAGGCACACATGATGCCCTCTGTGCCCTTGCTCACTATGAAATACCTTCAGAAAACCCCAAGTCCAACATCCATCTTTTCTTTATTAATTTTACTTTAACTTCTAACTCTGTGCAGCCTCTTCACTAGCTACAGAAATTGGGTTATTAGCAGCTACGTGGGAATCATGTTTTTCAGTTCTCGAATGACTGCTTCTCTTCAATGTTTTGTTTGTTGATGTGATGATAAGCACCACTTCATTATCATTGTTAAGAAAAAATTATATATGTTGATTGAAACAAAGTAAAAAGAACACAACTTCCTGCTTTTAATACAATATCAGAAAACGTATCAGGTTTATTCTTTTCACTTCAATAATAAAGACAGATGGGAACCTCATGTTAATATACTCTCTAATAAAACTAAAACTATTTTTATTATGTAGATGTTTGGTATTATGGATTGATAAGAAGTTTATGATTGTATTCTAAGTCTGTACTGGAAAGTATCATTGAGTATAGCATCTCAGAATGCTAAGGGAATCTCTTTGTGCAGCTAAAATGTGAACAAGAGTCTATTCAAGATTGTTATAAGGGCCATAGATAACTCCTCCTTGCAAGCAATTTAGAAGGACTATTTTCTCAAAGACTCCAAGAGAGGAAAGGTAATTTATTGACAAGAAAACAATCCTACATTTTTACAAGCTACAGGTACAAAGTGGCAATCAATCTGCTAACCAGGAATAACTGTAATATCATACTATCCTAGCAAAGGCTTGTACGCATTCTTCCGACACCTGTTTCCCTGGGCCAGGACAGACTCAGAGAGAGTCCATCCTTATTGAAAGAGAGGAAGTCCAGATCTTATTGGAGGTGGTTCCATCTTTATCTAGGTGCTACTGCTCAATAACCCTCTAAAAAAGGTTATGCTTGCCTGCCACGTGGCTTGCATCACACCAACTATTCCTCTCTTTTGGCAATGGACCCTAATTTCTGTAGGTTCTTCAGACTGAGCCCCCAGAGCTCCCCTCCCCAGGCCTGCACCCAGGAGGGTGCCTCAGCCTCCCTAATCTGGGTGCAGTACACTTCTTCAGTGCTTTGCTTTTTCATTGAAATCACCAGTTTGCTATTAGTCAGATGCTTCTGCTGAGGCTGTTTTGTCAAAAGAGACCCTATCAGTAGCTGAGACTTCTAATAAAACAGTCTTCAGGATTATAGGGATATACACATCCCTCCACAATGCTAGGGTGGTGATTCAATGGAGGAGATGGTGCAAGTCTGTTACATAAATGAGTCGCTATATGCTGGAATTATCCGCCTCTTTGTTGGGAAAAAGGATGGATAACTAAGACCTTGCATTGATTACAGGGGCCTTAACCAGATTTCTTTGAAAAATAAATATTCACTTCTCTCAGCAGCTTTTGAATCAGTTCATAGCTCACAGTTATTCACCAAATGTGATATCCAAAAAGCTTTTCACCTTCTCAGAATCTGAGAAGGAGAATGTATTCAAGACCCCCTAGGTCATTTTGAATATCTAGTAATGCCTTTTGGTCTTAAGAATGCAGCTGCAGTTTTCCAGTCCCATGTGAATCACGTCCTTAGAGATTTGTATTAATTTGTATTCATAAAACTTGATGACACTCTGATTGTCAGCAGGACCTTATCCAAACACACAAACCATGAGCTTGAGGCATCTCTCCACTGCCTCTGTCCATCACACCCATCATCATGGAGTACTCAGATGCCTTGGGTAGAATATGCACATCATTGTCACACTTCATGAATGAATGTAGTGTAAAGTGCTTTGGTCAAGTCTTGAAAAAAGGCGCTATATAAGTACATGCCATTTACCATTTACCATTTCTTCTGCTACTGGTCTGTCTCCATTTGAGTCCTCACCAGGATACCAACCTCCAAATACCACACTGAGTGCTGCAGACAGGTCCTGAACCTGAGTGTTTCTGCCTTAAATCAGTAAGTGGAAACACACTGACATCTGTACGATCGAAGAAAGATTCCTGCTCCCTAGTACTCACCTGGACAAAAGGTTTGGCTTTCACCTGCTGTCATCAACCTAAAGCCTTCTAATTGCAAAATTTCTCCCAGATTCAACTGTTCATTTGAAATCCAGACAATGGTCAGTAGCTTACCAGTGAACCCCAGTTCATCTCCAATCTGCATGGAAACCTTACCTGTGTGAATCAGTTCTTTGTCTTCATCCCCTGCCTGCCCACTCTTCAGCACATTTCTTGCAAGTACCAATGCCCTCGGATCTCACTTAGGCCCCGTCCACACGAAGTCAAACCCTGGCCTAAACGCACGCATTTTTCACCAAACCAGCCTCTCATCCATACGAAGCCGGCGTTTCGGGGGTCTGTACACGATCTTTTTTTTATTAAGCCTTCAGAGTGGGAAGATTTTGAAACGCCGTTTTCGCGTTTCCATCTTTAAGCTCTAACTGCATTTTTTTTCTTACACGCATGCGTCATAGCGTCGCCTCTAAACATGCATGCGCGACACAGTATCACAACAACAATGGCGCCATACTGTGTTGAATGGTTGCTGCTCATGCTACTCACCCTGCTGTCGGGCTTACAACAAAATCTTCTTCTAGAATATCTCCAGGAAGAACAGAGCAATATAGACGACATAGTTCATCACCTCAATTTGACTGAACCACGAAAATGGACCTGCAGGGCCATTTTCCGGTTTTCCGGTTTGGTTGTTGTATAAATATTACTGCGCATGCCCAACATTTCGTTGCCTGTTTTCGCCTATTTTTGCTTTGGCACCACAGCGCCACTTACAGGCCTGGCATACATTTTGCAGCGTTTTCATCTATTCGTGTTGTTGATCACATTTATTTTACGTCTGGAAAATATTAGCGTTTCGTGTTCGTTTTGACTTCGTGTGGACGAGGCCTAAAACTCTCATGGACCTCTGGCGCACAGTCTGCAAAGATTATTGTTGCTTGTTGTAATAGAATGTTAAAACTCACTGCCTCTCCATGTGATTCTGCATGTAGGTAAAAAAAATAAAAATAAAAAATTCAAACCCACATGACAAAGTCAGGCTCAAAACTTGAAGCAAATGAAATGTAAATGAAAAGTTTTAAATTTGTATTAACAGTACCAAGGATGTCTGTCTGAATAAAACCAGTGTGTTGATTGTCCTGTTAAATGAAAGCCCTTCCTCCAGTTTTGTCTTCAGATACTGCTTATTTGAATCAAGTCTATGCTTCTTCACCTGTATATCCCAATGAAAGGTATTTCCCCCACCAATACTATTAAAAAGTCTGTTTTTAACATGACATCTCATTGCAATTGGGCCTTAATACCGTCAAACATGGTATTAGGCTAGTTATTTCCAAAACTATATATATTTTCAAAAATAAACTAGTTAAATAAACCAATTAAAATATATTTTAATTCTGGTCTGTTTGTCAGTCTGTTTGCTGGGACCCGACTTACTGGCTGAACTCTCTCAGTAACTGTAAATACATTTTAAAATTTTGATAAACACAAACACACACTTCATTTCTGAATAACAGGAGGACAATTCTACACTATTTACTCATGGCCTGACTTCAAAGCAGTAATGTCGACTGCCAATGTCCCCAGGGCTACAGTAGCAGTGACAAGTGAAAGGAGAGCTGGTGGTCTTCAAACAGCTTTGACCACATCGTAAAAATCACTGCCATAAAGAACAACTGGCCCCTCACACTGACCCTCAAAAAATAAAGGCAAAGGTTCAGCAGCTGGGTGGTCCCTTCTATGGACAACCAAAATGCAAGAATGGGTTTTATAAAGGGAATTAAAAGATAAGTCTCTTAAAAACCAGTGTGTTGGTCACCAGCTGGGCTATTCATGTGTTGATATGAATATAGATATGGATATGAAGTCGCTTTTGTCATTTCGACTTCATGTTTAATGATGGAGCAGTTTGTGATGTGAGCAGGCAGTCATATCTGACTGTATGTTGGACTTTCTTTTCCTAAGCACTTTGCTTTATATGAAAGGAGGCATGAAGATGTACATCTCTTTGTTACAAAGACTGCTGACCCTGAGGTATCACCATGCCATTTGTAAGCTGACCATTTGAGCTGGCCAAATTCGACACAGCTGACTCAGGCAATAAATTTGAACTAGTTTCCCACCCCCTTTATGCATACTAAGCTGCTCTACAAGGTTTCTGAACACTAACACTTTCATGTTACCGTACCAACGGTCTTGGTGAAATGATTATGACAGACTTAAGGAGATGCAAAGTGCTAAATGGTGTTGGATAACCAGACAGATTAATCAGCAAATGAAGCTCAATCTTCTTCATAATCAACACCACAGAGCTGCAGATGGCTGCTTTATTTAGGGAAAAAGCAGTGGCAATATTTGTGATAAGTGATTTATTGATTCCCACTTCTTACTGTTAGAAACCAGTTGGTAGCAGTCCTCTTGTGTTTGGGTCAGTCAGACAAAGTCCAGACATTTGTGTTATGTTTAAGGAGCAAAATGTCAATGAGCAATGAGCATGCTCAAGGCACATACCTAACAGGGTTAAATGGAAGGTCAAGCCACTGTCAGATTGCCCCTGAAAACAGACACAGATGCCACTAGTTTGCATCCATACTTGAAGCTACCAAGAACGTCAGTTAGATGTAATTGCTTTTCTGTTATTGTACTTTACAGCTTTAAAAAAGTCTAAAATTGTTCATTATAAAATTACTTAGACTCCTTTTGATCAAATAAAATACTATTTATCGCTGATATAGTAACATCTCCAAATTATTATTTAGCGCAGTTGAATACAAAAGTTTCCAAAGAATAACCTCAATATTTTTAAACACTATTACTTTGTCAATTAAAGCTTTTTTCTAAGCCCTTTTCTTTGAATTTAGCTGACCAGTTAAAATATTTGCTGATCAATGAAAATGTAAGATGTAGTGAAATAGCAAAAAGATTACCAATGAAATGTAGTACTCTTGAGTGGAAGAAGTCATTGATATTTGGCAATGTGGAGGTGATGTGTTTCTGGTGGAAATATGGAAGAAAAATTATGCTGGATCGACGCAGACACATACAAATACATTTTAAACTAAACAGGAAAACAGTTTAATGAATATATATCAGGAATGATATAAGCACGCTTATTTGAATATGTTCAGTCTGGCTGCAACACACTGTACAATAATTGTGTAAATTCTCAGGCGCCTGGGTACTTGCAACCACCAAATGACCTAAATTGGAGGTAAGTGAACTCTCACTTAGATTTTCGGATGACGTTTTGACACCTATAGAGGTGTCTTTGTCAGTTCTGTTGCTTCACACTAGAAACAGCAGAGGAATTTGACAAATCCTAAAGATAGGTGTCAGAAAGTGTTTAGAAAAACTGAACAAAACTTTCTTCTAATTTGAGGCTGTCTTGTGGTAGTGTACAGTTTGTAAAATATTTTATTTAGTGGTGGTAAATTGGCTAAAAGTGGTCTAAGACAAATTAACCATTCAGTGTTCTTCATTTATAGGAAATTAGAGCAGATATTTTATTCTAAAAACAAGTCCACAGTGAAATAAAGACAAAAGCTATCAGGTTTTTAGCAATCTAATCATTTTTGAAATACTGGAATTCAATGATGTAGAAATTATAAAAAAAAACACTTGGCTGATGTCCAAGTGCATAGATGTCTAATGGGGTGAAAATTGAATCATTGTTTCTGTTTTACTTTAATTTCAAAGAGGATGATACTTTCTATGGGACCAATTTTGGCAGAAGATAGATTTGGTGATCTTATCACATTAATGTTATTCAAAGCATGCATACAGCTTAATTACATCAGATTTCTTTGTTTCTAAGAAAATGTGGGTAACCAGAGATTATCCTGAGTCCTTTGGCCCTCATCTTGGTAATATAAAGGTGGCAAAAACTGTTTTTTACCTTTAGAAATTTGTACAACACAGAGGCAGCACACTTAGATTAATTTCCTCACACCTGGTTAACCACTTCAGGGTTTAGGCTCTACTCCACACTTGGATTACCCTGGGAGAGCAAATGTTCCCAGGTTTATTACTCAAAAGTGTGCATGCTACTTAATGTTGTTAGGCTTCATTCTAATCTGAGAAAGGAAAACGAGTAAGCTCTCCTATCTGGCATCTTCTAAATTTTACCATTACAAAATACTAGCAGAATAATGTTTAAATGAACAACAAAACTAGTTTAGATGAATGTTTGACATCTGCAGGCTGTCTGACCAGGACTCAGAATTACCAAAACATGTTTTCCACTATGTGTGGCAAGGGACAGAAAAAAAGCATGCAAACAATTTGACCTCTGAACACCAGCAATGGGAAAGGGCTCATTTATTAGAAATTAGTTATGGTTTGGAAAAAACGTGACCTTCTGATCCCCAGGGACACATCGGACCATTATATCTGACTTGCTTGGGAATTCAGTGACTTATTGGTAGCCATTTTCAAGATTAATTCTGTAATGAGATGAAAGCTTACTAGTGAAGACACACACTGGCCCTCACCTAGCCCCCTTAAGGATTATATCATAAAAACCTTTCAAAATATAAAAATAAATATAAATAAATGTTCAAGAAAAAAATAAACTAGGAAGGATGTTCTGTCTCCAAAGATGTAATTACGAAGACTTCTAGTTATTATCAGAGTAGGGTGTCAAAACAACATACACTACATCTTTTTAGAAATATCTGCAAACATTCAAATGTATTTGGTCCTAATCGCCAATTAGAATTAATATTTTTTTTAAAGTATGTGAAATAAATAAGTAAATATTTACTGCTTCCATAAGATTCAAGAGGGAGGATAGCCAATGCTGCTGTTAAAATGCATTGACTTAATTTATCATCAGCAAGCACATTATCACTTTTATCAAAGCAGTTTTCCGTTTACTAGTAGGTCTATGCTAGTGCCCATTGATCAGGTGATTCTGCACTTACTCTATTGTGGGGCTATAGAACCCTATTGCAGTGACTGACTGACGATGAAAGGAGTTTAAAATAGGAAGGATACAATTAGAGGAGCAGACTTTGTAACGCAGAGGTGATGACAGAGCTGGCATGGTAGCAGAAGGATCTAACAAAGAGGCAACTGAAAAGGTAGACATAAAGGTTGGGAGGTTGATTACTGGAATGTTACACTGGTGAGTCTCAGTACAGAATGCAATGCAGCTAAACTATGGCAATACAGGGAAAATCATCAGAGCGGGGAATATAAAATCACATAGCAGGATTTTTAAAGGGGTGAATAAGAAATCCCAAACCAGAGTCTGTAAACCCTAAGAATATGAACAATTAACAAACTGGATAAACAAAGTAACAAATACAAAGTACCACATATCATTTCCTGCACAAATTATACAACTTTTTAAAATCATTTAACAGATATTGCTTTATATAGAGGGAGATTATGTTAATATTCATTCAATATGGATTAATACAGCTGCAATCTTTACAAGAACATTTGACAAGATTTATCATCATCAATTATTTTCTCAGTCTTTGGGGCTTATGTAAAAAATGAGATAAAGTTGACTCCTGGCTCTCCAACCACAGTCACAGATCCTCATCCGATGACTTGTCCAAGGTTAAACTGGCATTACAGTGTAACACTGGAATGCAATAATCACAGTTTTTGCTGCCATTTAGCTTGGTTGTTTCTGACAGAATAATAAACATTAGTTATTTGGCTCCATTCATTTTCCCATCAGTTTTAACCATTTTCCCTGTCCGAAACATGATGATTGCACCACCATGCATGACAGTGGTGATGGTGTGTTCAGGTTAATGAGCATTGTTGCTTTCTTACGCCAAACATAACATTTTGCATTGTTTTCAAAAAGTGAGATTATGGTTTCATCTGACCATAGTACCTTCTCACACATGTTTGATGTGTCTCCCTGTTGGCTTTAAACTTTAAACCTGACTTTTAACGCACATCTTTAAGAAACTGCTTTCTTTCATTAAGGCTAGATTTGTGCAGTAAAAAGCTGATTTTTGTCCTACCGACAGAGTCTCCCACCTCAGCTGTAGGTCTCTGCAGTTCATCCAGAGTGATCGTGGGCCTCTAAGATGCATCTCTGATCAGGTTTCTTGTTTAAGCTGAAAGTTTAGAGGGATGGGCGGGTATTCGTAGATTCAATCTACGTCAATATTATTGCTTGCACAGTGCTCCTTGGGATATTTAAAGCTCGGGAAATATTTTTTGTATCAAAATCTAACATTTAAAATGCCCAATAAACTTTATTCCACTTCATGATTGAGTCCCACTTGTGGATTCTTCTTCTTCTTCAAAAAATTATTTTATATCTATTTGTTCAAGGGGGGCAAATGTTTTCGCAACACACTGTATTAATGGGCTTAATCTAAAAGTCAAAGTAAGAACGTAAACGTGTGGAGCAATAGTTCTGATTTCAACATTTAGGGCACACACAGGCCTATTAAAAACTTTTTGTTTTTCATCTCCTTCAAGTCGTCAGCATGCAGTGGCGTCCAGACAATGAATGCCAAACAAGGTAACCTCCTGTTTCTTATAGCTCATGAGTCTTTGTGTTGCATTAGGTGGATGCTCAGCCATCAAATCCCTGCCTTATTAACCTGCCGCATCTTGGCCTCAGAATTACAGACGTGGTCTTTTTTATCAATCTGTCGACTGGGATGTACCATTATTTGTGTTTATTGTTCCGACAGAAAGACAGTTCTAATTAGATAGCCTCTTTAGTCACACAGTGTCACAATATGTGAGGGAGGACAACTGAAAAAACAGTGCAACTTTTTTGGGGCATTTACTTAATCATATTTCATATATTATCATATACAATTGTGTTAAAGTAACTAAATATAATTAAGAATATGCAAAAAGCGTTTAGCTTATTTTTTTCATTATAGCCTATCTACTTCTGCAAACATGACTAATAAAGAATAATCGTATCACTACGTTATCTTAGTGAAAACAAGGGGACTGTAGAGAATAAGGGAGGTTACTAAAGCATTTAGAGAGGGTTAGACTGTGCCCCTAAATCATTCAAGGCAAGATCTAAACAAACTCATATTTTGTAGTTATAACTTGCCCAATAATATAATTACTACTTAGGAGGCAGCAGTCTGCCCAAACTTGTATCTATGAAGTGTTACTGTACGGATCTTGAAATAAATAATTTGTTGTTTTACAGAAACGCTTTGGCAGAAAGTGTGGGAGACAGTGGGGAAAAAATGAAATTAGGGAAAACTGTAATTTAAAACTTTATTTTGTAAATTAAAATCACAAAGTTAGCAAATAATAGAGAATTTATCAATCTCGTTACATAAATCCCCAAATACTTAAAACCAGAGGAACTCAATTTGAAAGAGATATCAAAATGTGTGAATAGCTGTGCTGCAACATTAATAAGATTGCATTCACTTTAAGCATTTTTTACTCTATAGCTTGAAAATAACCCAAATCTCTGAGAAAAAAAAAAAAAAAAAAACTGCAACAACTTAAATCACAAGTGTCAAACTCCAGCCCCCAGGGGCCGGTGTCTTGCAACTTTTAAGCCATTGTTACACTTGTTTAGTGGGTCAGGTTTATGTGTGAATAAAGCCGTAAATAACTTAACGGGTAAAGTAAAGCTGCTAATTAACCAGGTCAAGACGTTGTTTCATAAAGCCTTTACACTGCTGGATAAGGCACACAACTTAATGTCTAAAAAAAATATTTTGAAGGGATGTATTTCCTGACATCAGCGTTGACTTCTGCTACATGTTGTTAATTTCTGCAAAATTCAAGTTCTTGATTATCTTAAGTCTTCTGAGAAAGTACTGCAAATAAGAGTAAATACACATAATGGAAGTGGTAAATGAATAATAAGTGGAATAGCCCTTCAACCATTTTTTGTAAAAAAAAAAAAAAAAAAATCTGATTTGTGCTCATCTGTTCTTTATTCATGTGATAGTTCTGTGCTTTTTAGGTGTTTTTCAAGAAAGGTTGGGATTTGGGTGGGGTTTTTTTTATTCAAGATTTTCAGCCTGCACATTCGGTTTGGGCAGGAAACAGTTAGCTCTAATAGAACCTACAATGCGTTTCAGCACAGTTGCTGCCAGCCAACCGGCATCCTTAACCAGTTAGCCCCCAATCACACAGTGAGGCAATAAGCAGGAAGGTAGTGAGACAGAAGTCACAGCTTACACTTTAGGGCTTCTCTTTTGCCAAGCAATTTGCCACTACACTAGATCAGATAACAAAGATTATGGACATCTTTAATAATTGTCTTAATCATTTAAAGCTATCCTTTTGCATTACTGCCACCTAATGGTAGTACTTCATTCCACCGTTCCTGAGGGTTAGGTGTGAAAACAGCTGACTTGGTAATTAACTGGGGCTAGTTTGTATGTGTGAATGGTGCTAATTTCAGTTTGGCTTGGGATGGTGGTCAAGGTGAATTGCTGGGAATTAAGTGTAAAAGGCTCTTTAGATGAGTGTCGTCTAAAGTCAAATGATTCACCTGAGTCAAGTAATCATTTTTTTGAAAATGTACACTTCAAAACTGGTACTTGAGGCAAAATTACTGCAATATTTCACAAGTTATGCTGAACTATAAACAAAATTGCTGATCTCCTCTCTAGATGTTCTAAAAAAACACTGACATATTCCTAAAGTTACTAGTCATAGGGAAAAATGTGTTTCAGAAATCAGAAATACATATGCAGTCAATCTGTTAAAAAAAAAAATACAAAAATGTAAAACATTTCTAGGTATATGAAACATATTAGTACAATTTTGTTTTTGCCATCCTAAAATTCAGTTTGCACAAAATTAATCTAGGAAATCTATTATTACAATTTTGGCTGGGATTGTGATTTTGACCAGGACGAATCCTATCTTGTGTAGATGAAACAACAGAGAGCAGAGCAGTTTTAAGAAATGTCAAAACTTTCGGCCAAAACAGACTACATAGGAATTTCCATATTGAATCGATCATAGTGCTGTTTCTATTTCTTTTAAACACGTTTTCCATTTTCTCTTTAAATTCAGCATTAAATTCTGAAGTTTGAGTGATGTGAAATTGGTAGACTTGCTCTTGCCTGTTTCCAACCTCAGTCTAGATTAATGAATTAATAATTACATTTTGGTGGATGGAAGTATGATCTTAATCCTTCCTTAAGTTAGAAGAGAATGGTCAATAAGATTTAGTCCAAAGCCAAAGTCAATGAAAACAGAGAGGTTCAGGTTTCATTGTTAAACATGAGGACAGCTAGAAGGGTAAAATGGGAAAGCAAAGTCAGAGGAGGATTGGCCAGCTAGAAGAGTTTGAAGAGGGGATTTATGGGACAGGATTAAATCATGTCGGTCAGCTTACACACTCCTGAGACTAGTACTAGACTTGATTTAGAAGAATGCCAAAGACGTGGGGATTCCAACTTGCAAGATTGGTTCCCCTATTTTCAAAATTAGCAGAGTATCAAAATGGTTTTGTGAACATGTGTGTTCTGTGAGGTGGGATTACAAGATGAGAAGCAAGCTGCCACTGTCATGATCTTGGCACCAGAGGCTGGGTTTTGCCCCTTTTTCTCTTATCTGCTTTGCTCCGCTGTTCGATCATTATCTCCTACTAGATCCATTTGTTCCTGCTGCTATCAATACGTCCGGTTTACAGGCATTGCTGCCTGCTAATTGAAGCTCCGAGTCAACCTAATTCTGGTGTTGCTGTTTGTATAATGTTCTGTCTGTTTCTGACCTGTTGCTGCCCCCAGTCTTCTGAGTTCTGGCTGCCCCTGGTTCCTCTGTTTGCCTTTCCTGTGTTTCAAGGCTGTTACCTGGATTCTACCTGTTGTTGACCTTAGACCTGTCTTCTGACAACTGCTTGGCTTATCCTCCTGGTTCCTCTGTGTGCACTGGCTGCTGCAACACGCTGCTCCTCAGAGTTCCGCTCATCTGGATTACACTCCTTCTTCTGGGCTAAGACTGAACTTTGCGAGAGTAGTTGCTTTCATGCTCATTGTTGTTCGCCATTTGAGTTTAGAAGTCACTGACCTGAGCCTCTACTCCTGCAGAGTTTCCAGTGAGCGTGCCGCGTACCTTGATGAAAAACCTGTTTTTAAATATACCAGTGGTGTCAAAAGTACACACATTTGTTACTTAAGTAGAAGTATAGATACTGCAGTATAAAACACTCTGGTAAAAGTTGAAGTATCAAGTTGACCTCTTTACTCAAGTAAAAGTGAAAAAGTATGTGCTCCAAAAACTACTTAAAGTATAAAAGTATAAAGTAACCTTTAAGAAAACGGCCGGTTGCCCTTTTTTGATTTGAAGGTTCATTTTTTGGCTTTTTTCAAAAATTCTTTGAGATAGGGCCAAGGATGAGGGAGGTCTTGTTGGTCTCCGACTCCATATCTAGATACGCTCTTGCCTGTGTCCGACCTTTCAGACATTTAGACATGTTTTTCTGAATCCAGCACTGTAGCATGGCATAGACAATTCACGTTTGCAGTTTGAAGAACACCTGCTTGCTTCTGATGATTTCCTTTAGCTAACCAATGAGTGTTTGCATTATATGACTCATCCATGGCATGAAATATATATTTATAAACATTAAACCAGGGGTAACTAATAAAAAATCAGTGGGGTCTGAATAAAGAAAATCAACCAGTAAATGTCCGTAGACATTTTTAATGATCTGTTACTTTAAACAGAATTTAACACTGAAATAAAATGACGTATTTATGCATTCATGTTATGCATTGAATAAAAAAAAAGATAAAAAAATAAAAATAGAAATTGTCAAATAGTGCATCCCGTGCTATCTGAGAGGAGTTGACACTTGTATGACTGTATTCCTGTATATCCATCAGTAGTTAAAGGACAAGAGTCAGCAAATGCAAATTCTGCCCTGTAAAACAATGACAGCGCAATTGTCGCTGTATGATCTGAAGCCTCATTTGGAGCTTTTAAACAGGCTTTTGAAAAACTTTGATAATTTGCTGCTGTAATATTATATATTTTTTAGAATAAAAAGCTAGCAGATGAGCATAATTAAAAAATAACAGAAATACAATTATAGAGCATTCAGTACTGTCAGAACGCCCATGCTGTTTCTGAACAAATACATTATTGTATGAGTTATGTTCTGTTCCTTTTATGTCTCTTTCCTTGTAAGTATGAAATGTCCCATGCTCCTGAATGCACCATAGCTATCTGACGCTCGCGAATGCATCACGCTGGTCTGTGTAGATGCGCATTTGATTTTCAGCTAAAGACAAAGCTTTGCAGTTTTAAAACCCACGTCGGCTAATCACTGTTTATTGTTGTGTGTGAATAACAAGAGACTACAACAAATAAATCAGCTTTAATCTTTGGATTTAATGTTGTTCATAACATCGCAGTCCGCTAATCCGTGACCTTTGCATTAAACCGAAGCCAAGAGTAACGAGTAACGTTTGTTTAAAAAATGTAAGGAATAGAAAGTAAAGATACTTGTGTGAAAATGTAATGGGTAGAAGTCAAAAGTAGGCGGAAAAATAAGTAATGGAGTAAAGTATAGATACCTAAAAAGTGTACTTAGGTACAGTAACGAAGTATTTGTACTTCGTTACTTGACACCTGTGATAAACACAATACAAAATGAAATTTCATTTTGAAGAGCTCTCACTACATTTCCAGTTTCTTAAAGTGCAGCAGTGATCAAATGTAAACATTGTGGGAGAAAAAAAAACATGGTGCAAAAAAAACAAACAAAGAAATGGTCAGTTTGGTTCAGAGTCTGTGACATGATTTAGAGATTTTTCAACATTCAGCTGTCTGATGGCTGTGGGGAAGAAGGTGTTTCGTAAACTGCTGGACCTGCATTGAATGCTGTGAAGCCTCTCTTACCAGAGGGCAACTGGGAGAACAGTTGGGAACATGGTGGGGGTGTAAAGGGTCGTTGATAATGTTACAGGCTTGGGACACGCAGTGCTGGGATGAAATGTCTTTTATGGAGGGAAGAGGAGCCCTGATGATCTTCTCTGCAGTTCTCACTACTCTTCTGACCTTCTTCAAAACTGCAGCGCTGCATGCGCCACACTACACAGTAACACAGCTGGCAGAACATTCTCTATGGTGCTTCTGAAGAAGGTCTTGAGGGTGGGTGTGGACACGTGGGCTCTCCTCATCCTCCACAGGAAGTACAAGCCCTTTTGACCAGTGAGGTGGTTTTTACAGTCCAGGTGAGGTTGTCTGTGATGAGCACCCCCAGGAATTTGGTGCTGCTCACCACCTCTACAGCTAAGCTGTTGACGAGAAGTAGAGCGTGGTTAGTTAGATTTTTCCTGAAGTCAACAATGATCTCCTTTGTTTTCTCCACATTGAGGATCAGGTTTTTGTCTCTGCACCAGTCCACCAGCTGCTCCACATCCTCTCTGTAGTCCTGGTCGTTATTGTCTCTAATGAGGTACACCAACATGGTGTCACATTGGGGGTGAACCTGGGGATGCAGTCATGTGTCATCAGGGTGAATGGCAGGGGGCTCAGGACACAGCCCTGAGGAGAGCCTGTGCTTAGGGTGATGAATTAGAAGGTGTTCTTTCCAACCCGGACTGACTGAGGTCTGTTTGTGAGAAATTTTAACAGCCAATTGCAGAGGGGTGTATTGAAGTCCGGCTGTTCCAGTTTTCCTTTCAGATGCTGTTGGGTAATGGTGTTGAAAGCTGAACTGAAATCCAGGAACAGCATCCGCTCATGGGTGTTCTGCTCCAGGTGTGCTAGGCTCAGGTGAAGAGCGGTGGAGATAGCATGTTCAGGGGAGCGGTTTCGTCCGTAGGGTGCACAGTCTTCAAGTAAGCCTGGTTAAAATCCCGAGCAATGAAGAAAATGCCCTCTGTGTGTGGAGATTGAAGCTCAGAGATAGCCTTATATAGAATCTTAATGGCCTCTTTTGTATTATTGCTGGGGGGTACATAAACAGCAGTAATGCTAACCACACTAAACACACACTAACCCCACTTGGAGAAACTGGTGACCGATCTAGCATTTTTACACCACTTTTTTTACATTAATAACACTGTTGTCTTACCGCTGAGTTCATTGTATCGGTGTGGTATAGAGTGAGCTCCTCCAGGCTAATAGTATTTTCCTGTAGAGATGAATAAAGTCAAGTCACAGTGAGAATGATGCAGAATGAAGGCGCAGCAGTTACTAATCTGCTTTTTTGAAGAGAGTTTGAGCCAGCGATGATCCATTTCGTTATGCAGTGAGTGGACATTGGAGAGCAGAATTGATGGTAACGGAGGTCTGTGGGGATTCCTTGTTAACTTTGCCATTAGCCCCCTTTGCTGCCTCACTTGCGCCATCTCGCACATTGCCTCCTCTGGCCTGGCCTGCTCAGCTTGCCAGCTGTTTTGTTGACATCCGTCCACAGCACTCCAAAGCTTTTGAAACGGTTAAGAGTGGCTGTACTTAAAGCTTTTTGTGACCGTAGCTCCAGAAGGTGTTGGAGGTCGTAGATGCAGGGCCGATGCCTGGTTTGTAGTTTTTTTGAACGGCATATTTTGTGAAATTTTCGCTGCCGCCAGGTGCCGCCATGATAAATGAGAAATCATATACTTTTTAACGAAGTGGTAAAGGCTTAAAGGAGAGAAACCAGGAGGAGGCGCAAACAGGTCAGCAAAAAGAGGAGGTAAGGCGGATCTAAAGTCCTTGTTGGGCAAACTGATTGTTTTTCTACCATATGGTAAAAACTTGACTGATGAGGCTAAACACAGAACAGGGCCCATTAAAGTCATTGTGTGGGCAGAGATGTTTTTGGATGTAAAAAAAAAACTCCAAAAACATCTGTCAGTGAGTCCCAGGGTAGCTGTGGCTACAATGTAGTTGTAGTCTCCTGACTTGAAAAAGCGCTATATAAGTACATTTACCATTTTTACTATTTAAAGGGCACATGACAGCCTGTCTGGAGTTAGTCAAAAGGCACTTAAAGGACACTGACCTTAAGAAAATAATTATCATAAATAAACAACATACATTTAAATCTGAATATTCGGTTAAACATTCAATCTGTAGAACTACTTTTGTTTGTGATAATATAATAGGTCAAAATGGGCACTTTTTCATAAAATCAGGGAGCCTCATCTGATGAGGAATATTGTGGAATACACTTTAGGATCAATTAATAACAATTTAGTTATTAGATTAATATTCTGCCTCTTTTTGTACCAAATTTACTTTATTCTCTGGAAGACAGGAATAATTGTCTATCCTGGTAAGAGTCTTAAGGAACCTTCGAACAGCCCTAGCGCCCAGTCTATGTAAGGATGATGTTGTGGAGGGGTTTCAACTTCAGCAGCAGCTGCTTTGCAGTTCACACTTAATCAGCAATGAATGCACTTCAAACAGGAATTTTCCATTTTCTATTTTCTGTCACACTACAAGGCTCTTCCTTCCCCCATCTCTGCCCCTAAAGAACTAACAGAGTGATAGACAAGGGGTACTTTACAAATTGGTCAATGGTGTCAACATCACTCACACCAGTGAGAGATACAGCAGCATGCCTGGTATTTCAGGACTGCTATAAACTTAGCAGCTTGAGTTCTTCTCTTCTCTCTTGCTAATGAAACAATGCAACCACAAAACTGAAAAAAGAACCCAATGTGCATACGAATGCCATGGAAATGTAGAAACAATGGGCATAAACTTATCTTCAAAAGCTGGCTTTATACTTCATATGTGGAGGATCTTTAAAGACCAAAGAAGTTTTGAAAGAACTTCTCCACTGTAAAAAGCACATCTGTTAAATGGTCAAAGTGGTTCAAATTGCAAAAAAGGCCAAATGTTGTATGGAAACAGATACATATATAGCTAACAGACTGCTATGCTATGAGCAGAAAGAGAAAAAAAAAACTTATTCTGACCAATACTTAGATACCGGAATACAAAAAATAAAAAGTTTTAGACAAAATTGGAACAATGTGGGATTTACTGACCCTGACATTCTTTTTTAGCAAATATAAATTGTGTGCCACTTAATCAGTGAGACATACAACAATGAAGAGTGCACCTAGTTACTATTCTCTCACTTTCTCTTTGTTTTATGCATATGGTAGCCATATTTGGTTATATGGATAGGGAGAGAAAAAAAACTACTGACGTCAGAGCCATCACGAACAAAACCAAACAACTTCTAATTTCTACACAGCTTTTGGTGTGTGATTTTCTCAGTATGCACACATAGTGACCCTGTACAACCAGCTTGATCTGTCAGTGACTCCTTCTCCTGGCAGCAAGGTCTCAGTTGTCATGTTAACTACTGAAAGTGACTCAGACGGCTATCAGTCACAAGTTTCACACAAACTGAGCTAAACAAACAGGGCCTGGCGTTACGTCAAGTAAGAGGAGGGAAAACTGCCATAGTGTGTTGATAGTGATGACATGGAGATCAATAGATGCAGATGCTTAGTAAATCTGCTCTCTGTCAGAAGTTCTATGGTTTGCTGGCACTTTTAGGAGTTCAAGTGCATAGGAACATAGAAAATAATCAATATTTAGTGCCTCATCATATCTGTCATATCTATCTGAAAATGTGATTCGTAAAAAGGTGAGATTTTGCATACATTTTTCTTGAAATTATCCCTAAAGACTTAGTAGCATGAAACATCTTTCTTTTTTTTTTCTGAGTTAAACCTCCCAAGTGTTTGATGACCTTGATGCGCCTTGGCCACAATTTTTGAACTTCTAAGACAAAAACAGATCAAATGGTTTCCAGAAACACTAAGAAACTGAGAATTTGTAGTTTAAAGTTCTTGGGAAGAAATCTTTCACCTGTGCATGAAGGAGGCTGGGATGGGATCAGGCGGTCAAAAAAGGAGCAATGTAACAGGACACTTTCAAAGACACTTAAACACCCAACTCCCTCACCACACCCATTGAGTGCTAAGCCCCAGCATGGAGCTCAAGCAAGCTGCCAAGGGTCTCAACAAGCTCAGAATAGACCCCACCAATTTCCAATAGTTAATGGATGCCAATTCATCAACAAACTGTCTCCAATAGATCTTAATTGGTCTTCTGAAGAGCAGATCTCTCTGTTTGAGATATGGGTGGTAAAGTGGTACCAAGACTAATCTGATAACAGCATTTCATCTTCTTTGTTTGAGGTTAAAGCAAACAACAGGGGTGTAGGGGTGGGGGTTGCAGGGTTGAATGCATTTGCAGTTCTAACACCTTAACAACTTATAGGACTATGGCAGCGGAGCCTCAAACAAGCATTAGCAAAATAACACCCAACAGATATATGATGGAATCATTGGCTTTTAAGTGAAGCTGTTGTCCAAGATGAACATGTTTCTTGCTGGAGAAGTGTTTGCAGCCATGACAGCTGTTCAGCTATGACAGCTCCTACATAACTATATTCCTGAATTTAACAAATAAATCACATTGAAATTTAATTAATCAAACATTTTTTGGTAGAAAAAACAAGCAAACTTCAGGTAATTTGTTATTAATTTGGTAGTTTGGGTAAACTTTTGTGTTTGATCCGATGTAGATTTGAACAAGTACTTCATAAAATATATTTAGGCATGGGTTTTCTGGGAAGGGAGGAGGGATTTGAATGGTACCTGACACACACTTGGTGAAATGTAAAATTAATATATGATATACAATTTGTTTATACAATAGGCATGGGACTAACAAGAGCTTACAAGAAAACAAATTAACTAAACTGTCACAAAGCAGAACAAAAGTAGCTCAAGAAACATAACCAAAACATGCTAAAGGAACTCAGAAACCGTAAGAACAGTTACACAGGAAATCAATAATCACAGCACACAGAAGACGAGAAGATCACCGAAGAAAATACAGGAACTGAAAACCACAAAAACCACTCCTAATGAGCACAGAGCCCCAAGCCATGTTTACAGCAAACTAGCATCATAGCATAAAAAGAGACAACATAGAATATAAGTAAATATTACCTGAAGGGCTTGGGAAGAAAACAGAATTGTAAATGTGACACAAATTACATGGGTAATTGTATTATATGTTCTTGTATTTTTTTTGTTCATAGTCAAAAGTTAGATTTCTAGCATTCTAAGCAGATAACACAACGGGAACGCCCCAGTGGAAACTAAGGACCCTAAGTTCAGTGTCTAATATAACTGCTTGCTTATATAACGTGTTGAAGAGTTGAACAGTTTCTTAGTATTTGATTGTTGGTACTCCGTTACTACACTTTATTAACTCCATTAAGAGTTTACATCTTATTATCCCAGTGCTACACTATGCTGTACAATATCACAGCACTAATGGGTGCTTGTAACATTTATTTAATCTACATTTATGATGTTTTTTTTTTTTCGGGACTATTTTATTTGAATTGTAAAGTTTGGTCACTTATTCTGCTTTTGACACCTAATTGCAGCCTAGCTGCATAGATAACCTGCAATGAAAATAAACATTTCTTTTTCAAAAAGATCACCAGGGAAATTCTCTGGCATAGCCACCCACCCTTTATAGTGAAACTACAGGGGTTCTGACAAATGTTTATTCATCCAAATGAGCTTTTCAAAATCTTTCTGTGGGTTGAAGGCAGGAGCATCAGCTTCCAGTGGGGCTCTTAGGTTCAGACAGGAGACATCAGCAGGAGCAATCAACAGCAGAGCAGAGATAAAGCCAGAGATCTGACAGCGGATACGGTTACATGTCACTTCTGATAGCTCACAGCATTCCTGAGAAAATGTCAACCTGTATCTCTCTTCAGCCCTTCCAGGTCAAAAGACTGAGTGGGGGTCCACAACAGTGTGTGTTGTGTCGGGGGGGGGGGGGGGGATGTTGGGCAATAGCATGGTTAAAATCAAAAACATTATCACACGTCAACAACTACAAAGAAGAAAATAAAGAATTTACCCTCACCTAATGCAACAATGGCTGTTTAAAGCCTACAGAGCCCAGCCAGCCTTTACCTTTCAGTGGATCATAAGCTTTCTCATTGACTGGCAGCTATTAGCGAGTTAGGGGGGCATTGTCTTTAACTCAAGAAACCTGTGTGTTTTCGCTCCCCACTCCAATTTTCTCTGTCACAAATGTTTGCAACACAGAAGAACCATCTGAAAAATTCCTGAAGGATGCAGTTGAACCAGGACAATCACAAAATTGCATACAGACAGAAGGTGGTATACTCACAATCAACCGAAGCTAAACACACAAAGCTGAGTGTAAGAAAACAAACAGCAGCGTTCCCAGTGAGAGAATCCAAGAAGGACAAAAACAATTCAAAAATCCAGATAAATCAAAAAACGAATCTGAAGCTGGAGATAATTATTGCTGAGGTGAACAAACAGTATAGCATCCATTCCAAGGTTTCAACTTCTTTTTCAAGCCTCCTCTTGATAAACTTACCAACAACAACATGGTTAAAGGAAGCGGTGAGGCAAAAACCAAAACAACCCACACCTACACATATGTACATTTTAATGATGGATGGTATTTCTTTATCAATCCTTTTTTTTATATTTAGACCAATGCTGTCATTCTTGTTTTTTTTGCCTTAAATGATATTCAGTTAAGATATTTGAAAGAAAAGTGTGCACTGTGGCTGCATGATGGTGCAGTTTCTAGCACTATTGCCTTGCAGCAAGAAGATCCTGCGCTCAATTTCTTCATTGAGTTTGCATGTTCTCCCCATGCATTCATGGGTTCTCTTCATGTCCTACAGCTTACTCACAGTCCAAAATATTTTTTAATGGTGTCTCTAAGATTGTCCTCAGGCATGAGTGTGTGTGAATGGTTATGTGATTGGTATTGCCCAGCAACAGACTGCCAACCCGTACAGGGTGTATCCCTCCGTTTGCCCGTAGACTGCTGGAGATAGGCACCAGCCCCACCGCAACCCTAATGAATAAGATGGATGGATGGAGGTGTGCAGTTTTTCTTTTCCTGCAAATATCAGTAAGTTTGAATCAAAACAGGATCATAACAGTCTTTTACTGCAAGATTCTTACAGGAGCCACAATAACCTAGATCCTTACTCTGATCTAAGTATGTGTGAGTGATAGGTGGTTGACACAAATAACTGAAAACCAAGCATGCAAAACAATGACATAGAGGTACAGGATTACAGGCGCCTCTTCCAAGTCTTGTTTGAGCCTCATACTTTCCTTTGCAGATCTGGGATTTCACCACTCACCATATTTGTTTCAATAAGTCCATTCTCACATACCAACTCCCCCTCTACCCCTAAGTATCACCTGGCTTATGTTCCTTTACCTTGCTATGCCTTCCTTTTTGCAGTTAACTGCACTTTGTCATGCACAGCAAAAACATGGAAATGTATTTCAAAACAAAGGTGAAGCAATCCCTGGAAGCTGTAACTGCAGCCAGATCTGAGAATCCAGAATATGTTCAAACCAATATCCAGCACATAGATGGGACTTTGTCAAAAATGCAAAACTGCTTTCTTGTTAACCTTTATGCAACTTACTGAATTCAAATTGTGATTGAATTGTCTCAATTTGCTTTTTTTTTTTTTTTGTAATTCTGTTAAACTTAAATAACTTAGATGAAGTATTTTATGGCATAAGCACACTGTTTAATGTCAAACCACTGCCTCTCTGAGTCCAGACTTTAACTAGTTTACTTGTAGCTGATGTAAAGTCAATGTCCTGGTGCTTCACCGTACTGTGTTCAAGGTTCAGTTCAGGGACTCTTGGCTGTATAATCTGTCTTCTAATCTTTCTGGACGCTCATGGCTTATTTGCCACAGTCGACAGGTTAACAAACCCTGTTGTGACTAAAGCAGCTGAATTCGGTATAGTAAAGCCTGCAAAGGTTTGCGATCTTCTTCAGTGAAAACCCCCCTAAAACAATTCACGACAAAGTCACAACTGATATTCTCATGCCCTCAGATAATGGACTTGTATCTGTACTTGTCCTATTAGATCTCAGAGCTGCATTTGATAGAGTTAATTATAATATCCTTTTAGAAAGACTTAGGAATTAAGGGAGCAGCAATAGGCCGGTTGAAATCTTACTTATGTGACAGATTTCAGCTTGCTCTTGTTTATGGTAAATATTATATATATTTATAAATATATATAGATATAAATTTGTGTATATTTATAAAATCTTGATTTTATTTTTGATCAGGACTTGTCATTGAAATCCCATATAAAAGAGGTTTCTAGAGTTTCCGTCTTTCATCTCCGTAATATTGCAAAAAATTTCAATGCTGTCCAGGGGCGATGCTGAGAAACTAGTCCATAAATTTGCTACTTCAACGCTGGACTAATGTGTTTCTTTACTATTAGGTCGGCAAACTAGTTAAAAGCCTTCAGCTGATCCAAAATGCTGCCGCCCAAAGTCTTATGAAAATGTAGAAATAGAGGTCATATTTCTCTTATCTTAGCTTCTCTTCATTGGCTTCCTGTTAAATCCAGAATAGAATTTAAACTCTTCCTTCTCACATATAAAGCCTTAAATGGCCAAGCTCCATCTTATAGCAGAGATATGATTGCTCCTTATGGTTTACTAGTGGGTCCCAGAATTTCTAAAAGTTGAATGGGAGGCAGATCTTTTAATTATCAGGCTCTTCTCCTATGAAACTACTTACCAGTTTTCATTCATTCGTCTACTTTTAAGGCAAAGCTTAAAGCCTTTGCATAGTTATGGTGCTATAGGTTTAGAATGCTGAAGAACATAGGGAGACCTTTTCGTTATTCTGATTCATTTTATCTCTCTTCTCTTATTCTGCCGCATTTATTTAAATCTCTAACTTTATGCTCTCTTTGCCTTTTCTCATCAAAGTAGCTTCATCTGGTCTATTCCTGTTTGGCTGTTACACCATCCTGGAGATAAATATCAGCTGTGCTGCTGCCATCAACACATTTGTTTATAGATGTGGTAATATAGAAGCAATTGTACTGCCTCATATAGCCTTATACTTATTTAACAACACAGAGAATGCAGTGGACAGGGTGTCTGAACCCTAGCACACAGAAACAGTACATGCTGGAGGTCACGTATGAATCTTGGCAAAAACAAGATGCATAATTGCTGATTCACACATACTCAGGTTAAAGAAAGAGATTTTGGGATAAACAGAGAACATTTTTTTCCTGTTTAAGTGTCGGAGCCAACTCTGGCCTTGACCAGCACACATACATTTCAGTAAGTTCTTGAAAGAACATCCAGTTGTGCATTTGCATCTACATAGTGCAATATCAATACTATACAGGTAGCTTGAAATTAAAAGACAGTTGGAAAATAGCTGGGATCACCTGTTGTGATGTGAATTGCAGTGGTCTACTGAAGACAGCATGTGAATTTGATCTGTCAAAATAAAAGCTTTTCCCCCGTTCTGTGGGCAAATGAGATATTCCGCTGAAGGCGTCTTGATTTTTGAGAATTCTACCATTTGAGCCTCCAACAAAGTGGTAGACAACAATGTACATTGGCCTACTTGAAAAGAATCAAGACCTTGTCGTGAGGACGTTTCCAGCCAGCAGGAGTGAGCTGCTGGGGCCCCCTTTCCAGATTTACTGAAGAAGTAATCAGGAGACGGTGACGGTGTTGCACCAAATAACTTGGTGTGGCAGCACGAGAGGGTGAAGCTGCTACTCTGCCCTTCAAAGCAGGGTAGCCAGCGGGTGTCACAGCGCCACCTTGGGAATTGCGCCCAAGGAAATAGATTGGTTTGTACCCAAGGAGAACAAGACTTCTTTTAATGCAAAAAAATTATTAATTTTATTGTTTTCTCTCTTTAAAAACAACCAGTAAAATTCAAGGAGCACAATAGGAAAGGGAGTGCAGTGCTGGGGCCAGTGTTGGGAAAGTTCTCTTTCTACGTGAACTAGTTCAAAGTTCAGTTCACACATTTTAAAATGAACTAGTTCAGTTCATA